>NW_027185761.1:23605231-23643020 GCF_028583685.1 Petaurus breviceps papuanus
AGAAAGCTGGCATAGAAGGAGGAAGGATCAGGGCTGGAGTCCCTTGGAGGATGTTTTTGCAAAGCTGCAATTCCAGAAATGGCCACGCCCTAGGGAGGGCAGCAGCCACCCATCAACTGGCAGAGAAGCAAGTGAAGGGCTTCTGGCTGTGTGTAATGGGGGCAACTTCATGGGGGGGGGGTCTCTAACTGCAGGAGGCCCCTGCTTTGTTTCCCCCCCTGCGCAGAAAGTGTCAAATTATTCATCTCCCAGAATACAGCGTGAGATTAATTTTAGACAAGTTTTCTTTACGCTTGGTCCCTCTGCCTGCCTGAGCCCAGGAGTGAAGCCTCCATTCTTGGCTAGGATAGAACAGTTTGTCTGCTGTGCTGTGCTGTGCCCCGCCCCTCCCCCGTGCAGTGGATTGCTGAAAGCCTTGTGGTCCTGAAGCCCTGGCCACTCACCTCTCACTCACATTCCTAGTCCTACTTTGGAAATAGTCCGTCTTTCCAAACTTCCCTCTAATGCAGAAGGAAATAGAATAAGAGAATTTCAGGGCTGAAAGTCACTCTGAGAAGAATGGGGAGAAATCACTGTATATTTATTTTGTACATATGTAATATATACTGTATAGTCATATATGTGTTTATATGTGATATATGTGGTTTATAATGCCACAGTATATGTATGTATGTACGTATGCATGTATGTATATTGCCTCTAGGTGGCACAGTAATAAGGGTACTGAGGTTGGAGTCAGGAAGTCCTGAGTTCAAATACAGCCTCAGACACGTACTAGCTGCGTGATCCCGGACAAATAATTTCACCTCTATTTGACTCAGCTTCTGCACCTTTAAAATAAGGATACTAATAGTACCTCTCTCCCAGGGCTGTTGAAAGGGTCAAATGAAATAAGATACTTAGCACAGAGTCTGGCATATAGTAGGCACTATGTTAAAGGTTAGCTATTATATACTATGTGTGTGTGTGTGTGTGTGTGTGTGTGTTTTATGTGTATATGCAAACTTACACTTGTTTGTCTGTGATCATGTTGTTTGTAAGTTTCTGAGGACAGAGACTGTACCCTTTTGGTATTTGTATCTGGAGCAGAGAGCCTGGCACATAGTAGGTGCTTCTTGATTTGTGGCCTCTGTGTCTTTGTTTTTGCAGTGCCCTACACCTACAACACCCTTTACCTTAGCTCTGCCAACTGAGATTCTTCCCAATTTCAAGGCCCAGCCCAAATGCCACATCCTACCTAAAGTCTTCCCTGATTTCTCCAACCAGTTGGAGAATTCTCTAAATTCTCCAAGCACTTCTTTTGTATGTCTCTAGTGTACTTATATATTTGTCCTATGGTAATCTGTGGATATGCAATTTTTCTTCTACTAGACTGTAAGCTCCACAAAGTCAGAAACCACATAGCTTATGTACTGATGTAGCCAGGGATTCTGATGCACTCAGACTGATTTTCCTGAGGGCAGGGGAAGGGATTTGAAATCCTAACTGGGAATCCTGGCAGTTGGGCACAGCGTCCCCTCCTGCCATAGATCAGGTCTTTCTTGAGGACTTGGGAATGGAGGCAGAATTCCACTGAATCAGCAGCTTTTGAGCCACTCCAGAAAAGAGCAGGGAATATGGCTATGATGAGAAGTGAGTGTTCTTGTACCCTTCCCCCTCTTCCATACTCCCCTAATGCCTTGTGGAATACCACCATCCTCCTAGTCACTCATGTCCAGAACCTTGACTCCTCATTCTCTCACCGCCCCCCCACATTCAATCTATTGCCCAGTTTTGCCGATTCTGCCTTCATTGATTTTCCTGCATGTGCCCTCTTCTGTTCTGTGACACTGTCACTACCCTATGAGGTATAGGCCCCCATCATCTCATTAATAGACCATTGCAAAAGCCTTCTTTTATCTTCGGTTTGTCCCCCCACCTAAAGTCTCTCCTCACTTCAGTATGCCCTCCCCTTGGCTATCAGAATTATCTTCCTAAGGCACAGGTCAAACCATCTTCGGCGGCTCTCCATCACCTCTGTGATCAAATCTATAGAATAATCTATTTGGCTTTTAAAATACTTCCAAACCTGCCTCCTTTCTACCTTTCTAGTCCTTTTACACCTTCCTTCCTTCCATGTATTCTATGATCCAGAACGCTGGCCCCCTGGCTGTTTTACACACAAGACTCTTTATTTCCGGACTCCCTGTATTTTCACTGGCTGTCCTTTATACCTATAATTCTCTTCCTCTTCATCCCCTCTTCCTGGCTTCCTTTGAGTCCTGACTAAAATCCCATTTTCTGCAAAAAGATTTATGGCAGTGCCCTTGTTTATCCTGTTTGTTTCTTGTTTGTACATAGTTGTTTGCATGTCGTTTCCTCAATTAGAATGTGAGCTCCTCAAGGGCAGGGACTGTTTTTGTGTTTCTTTGCATCCTTAGGGCTTGCCACAGTGTCTGGCATATCGTAGGCACTTAATAAATGATTGTTGACTTAATTTGAGTAGGCACAGCAGAGGCAACTCCATCAAGCATCTTGCAGTGTGGACCGCAGTACCAGGAACTTTTCAGCAAGCAATGCCTCCACTCAGTGGAACAAAGAATTTGGGCTGAAGGTGCCCACTACAATGGCCCCTTTAAAAACTGAGGAACAGCTATGGAAAGTTTTACTCCTCTCTCTCAATCGTCTCTATTGGCTTTCTGATGCTAGAAGGCACTTTAGATGAGTTTTCTCAGTAGTCACATTAAAAAACCCTATGTTTAAGCCTGTTTTTGCACTGAATACCTGTATATTTATTCTATACCAGGGAAGGGCAATGGAGGACAACAGTGTTTCCACCACCCATCTTAACTAAGTGTTCTATGAGAAGTATTGTGAGAGGATCTTATAGTGATGATTTTTATTAAAACTTTTGTTAATAAGCTCGTAAAACAGGAGAAAAAGAGAATAGGAGGAAGGGAGAAAGAAAGATAGAGAGAGACACAGAGACAGACAGAGGCAGAGAGAGACAGAGAGAGAGAGACAGAGAGAGAGAGAGAGAGAGAGAGAGAGAGAGAGAGACAGAGAGACAGAGAGAGAGACAGAGAGAGACAGAGAGAGACAGAGACAGAGACAGAGATGGTCAGAGACAGAGAGAAGGGAACTAGGACAATTCATCCTTTGTCCCTAAGGTATGTTGCAACTAAAGCCAGATGTCTTAGTACATTTTCCATTTTCAGGAGAGTGAAGACAAAAGGGAAGGTCACTCTTTTTGGTTTCCAAGGGAAGACTATGGGAAGAGAAATGTACAGTTTATTAAGAATTAGATCTTTATCTTTACATGTAAAAAAGAGTGAATGCCCAGATAAACTTGTTTTACAGCACACTTGGTGGTTACAACAGGATACCTGCTGGATACATTCGTAGCCCTTCCTACCTTCCCAGGGCCTTACACAGGGCAATACACACTGTACGTACTTAACTATTTGTTGAACAGATGAACAGTTTGATAAGTGAATTAGTAAATAGAACAATGACTGAATATAGTTCTTTATGCTCCTATGATCCTGGGAATCACCACTCTACAGGGAGACTTTTTAGGGAGACCAGTAGTACCCTGGAAAATGGCTGTAGGTTCCAGATAAAAGTGTTAGGGCTCTTAGACTTCTGCAGTTTGGGGGGTGGACATCTGGGGATGGACACAAAGTAAACAGAGTAGGAATGAGAGGTTTTTTTTTTTTAATAAAAAATAATTCCTTTTCTAAATGAACTTTACAAATGAAACCAGACATAAACCCTGTAGCATTTGGCAGTACATTCTGAGGTCCCTCAGAAGTACAAGGCAGACTCTACTAAATATTAATAAATAAATAGGCATTGTAACAGGACAGCTCAAACTTCATATTTAAACTATATAAGCACGGTATCATAAGCACGTAAGCACGAGCACAAGAAACAAAACACCAGATTTTGCAGATGATTCCTGTTTTCAGTGTGTATTATTACATCCTAACGGGAGCTTTCTGATGATAGATAACATCTAGATGGCAACTTTTTTTTGGTGGGGGGAGGAGGGGTGTTCTGGCCCTGTGAGATCTTCAATATAGGCAACTCCCAGTGTGGAAACCTCATTGCATTAATGCAGATCAGCAAATTGTTTTCTGGGACACTGAAAAGTTAAGTGATTTGCGCAGTTTCACACACCCAATATTTACCAGAGCCTAGACCTGAACCTAGGTTTTCTCGACTGCCGGGCTATTCTGCACCTTGATAAAAACTCTAGAAAAAAATCATAGATTTAGAAATATAAAGAATTTTGGAGACCATCTAGTTTAATCTTACAGATGAGGAAACTGAGGTTAAGAGAAGTTAAATAGTGTAGTGAATGGAGGGCCAGACTTTAAGAAAAGAAGACCTGAATTCAGATCCTGCTTCAGCCAATTACTGCCAGTGTGATCTTGGTTCAGTCACCTCTCTAAGCCCTGGTTCCCTCATTTGTAAAATGAGGGTAATAATAGCATCTACTCTGCAGGATTGCTTTTAAGGATCTCATAAGAACATATAAATTGCTTTGTAGACCTTAAAGCATGATATAAACAGTAGCTAGCTATTAAGAGAAAGAATCTGGATTTGAATCAAGGTCCTCTGACTCAAAATTCAACTACTCTCTGTAGCACTGTTGCATGTAGTCATTGCTTTACTGGAATGATGGATTTAGATTTGAATCTGGGTTCTACTGCTTATTACCTGTGTGACTTTGGACAAGTCATTTTACCAGTCCGGGCCTCAGTTTCCTCATCTGTCAAATGATGGGGTTGGATTAGATGACCAAGGTCCCTTTCAGCTCTAAATCTACAAACCTGTTTCTTTGTGTGAGGCTCTCTCTCAGCTCCAGGCTCTGGCCGTTCCCCAGGCCTGGAATGCTCTCCCTCCTCGCCTCTGCCTCCTGGCTTCCCTGGTTTGCTTGTAAAGCTCCAGCTAAAATTCCACCTTCCACAGGAAGCCTTTTCCAGCCGCTGTCCATTCCAGTGCCTTCTCTCTGCGGATTATCTCCTATGTATCCTGTCTATAGCTTGTTTTATATAATTATTTGCATGTCATCCTCCCTGTGTGAACAGGGAACTGTCGTATGTTTTTCTTTGAATCCCCATCACTTATCACAATGCAGGCATTTAGTAATGCTCATTGACTGACTCACTGATTGACAGAAAGGAATACAGTATAATATGATAGGATGTTTGTTTGTTTTTTAAACAAACTGACCAGCGCTAATACACTCAAGGGGATTGTTGTCCCTGTTGAAGCAGTCTCCTTGGGAGGCCACACACCTATTGCAGTGAGACTACCATTGTGCAGTATATCATGGGGACTCATCTGGAATGCCCTTCTGAGCCAATGGTACATTGGGATCCCTTCAAGGGTGACAAATCTTCATTCCTTGAGAGTCAGGGTGAGGTCAGCAAGACTGGAGTTCACATTCTGCCTCTGACATTTATAGCTGCAAGACCCTGGGCAAGTCACTTAACCATGTCATGTGTAAAAGGGAACAATAACACCTTTAGTACCTTTCTCAAAGAATTAATAGTGAGATAGTATGAGTAAAGTGCTTTGTGATCTTTAAAAGGCTAAAAAGCCATCAGTTATTATTATTATTATCCTTAGAAAGTATATTTTGTTTTTGGAAACAGCCAAAGGCCATTTAGAGTCAATTCTGGAACCAAGCTGGGGAATCCTGGCATTTTATGTGGGAAGGGGGCAAGTGTGGGATTGAAAGCTGCATATGATGTTAAAATAACACCACGAATTAAAATTGTTTTTTTTTTTTTTGCGTGGCTTGTAAACTAGTTAGAGAGGATTACAGATTCCAAGCTGGAAGGGATCTTAGAGGTCACCCAGCAACTCCCCAAGGGAAGTCCCTAAATTGTCTGAGCAGTCGCAGGCTCTGGAGGATATGTGTCGCCTCCCCAGGTAAAGCAACAGTTCTCATGCATCTATACAAGTTCTAGCACATTGGTATTAACTAATACTGTGTGGTTATGTCCCAGTCACGACCTGAGCCTGTCTTTATACATCCCAGGGCTCCTCTAGGGTTCTGGTCATTTCTCCACTTAGGTTTGAGCCCATAGAAACCAAGGCATTTAATCAGTCTCCCAAATATCAGAGTCATAGTCAAAATCCTGGAACTCCTTGGAAGCCCTGAAGGGGTCTGGAGCACAGTCCTGGGTTTGCTTGAAACACTGTGAACTTTTAAATCTCTGTTTTCAATTCTACTTCATTTCAATTTCAGCCACTCATCTTTGCTACCTCCAGTGAGGAACCGGGGATTTCCAAGACTTCTAGGCATGTGCCTCTTCTTGAAACCTAGGAAAGTTTGGGTACTCTGGAAATCCAAGCAGTCCTTCTGCCCTCACTTATTTCTTCCTTCATCTCTCCACCCCACTCCTGAAGCTTGACTTTAGGAGCGAATGTGGAAAATCTTTTTGAAAGCCTTCTTGAAGTTCTCATTGCAGAGGGGGTAAATGAGGGGGTTCAAGGTGGAGTTGATGTAGCCCAGCCACATGGTGAACATCTGGACATGTTCATTACAGCATTTTGTACAATAAGCAATGACCATGAAAAAGATGAAATAAGGGATCCAGCAGAGGATGAAGGCCGCCATGATGCAGCCCAGCTGTTTGGCGGCTTTCCGCTCCCGGTTCATGTGCAAACCCTTTATGTATTGCCTGGAATGGGAGCGAAGCCTCTTCCAGGTGAATGTCAGGTAATCCAGGCCAAAGGTTGCTTTGGTTTTGGCTTGGTCTTCAGCTGACATGTTTGATCCAGTGACAGCACTGGAGTCTGTTGGGTGGGAGGGTGCCTCAGCAAATATGGTCTCCTCAGATGTCTCACTGGCATATTGAATGGCTGGGGATAGCTCCTTGAGCTCTGGTTGTCTCTGGTGGATGGACATGTATCTTCCAGTCTCCTCTATCCTAGGCTCAGGCTGTGCAACGTCGATAGGGAAGTAGTGGTCTTTGACCACTTCCTCATCCTCTTGTCCAAAATCTTGAGGGGTTTTCTTCTCTGGAGGTGACTCCTTTGCTGGGTTCTGGGCTTTCTTGGGGATGCTGTTACTAATGTGATTGTAGGTACCTTCTGGCTTCCTTTTCAGAGTCTCCAGGGTGGCATCTTTCTCCTGCTTTGGGAGGCAGATCTTGTGTTTTTTGTGATTCACGTTGCCATCTGAGAAAGATGGGAAGGACGCATTGATGAATTCTCGGTGCTGGCAATGCTGCCGGACGGCCCTGTAAATCTTGGAATAGAACCAGAGCATCAGCAAGGTGGGCAGGTAGAAGTTGATGATGGCCGTCATCACCTTGAACCAAGTGACCTTGTAGAAGTCTGTCTCACACTTGTCCCCAGAGGTCTTGTTCTTATATGACTCATTCTTGTCAGTTTCTGGCCAAAAGCTTCTCCATCCCAGAATAGGGATGATCCACAGGGAGGACAGGAACCAGGTGACCAAGATGGTGACTATCGCTCTGGTCTTGGTGCGATACCGCAGGTACTTGAGGGGTTGCTGGACAGACCGGTAGCGGTCAATGCAAAGAATAAAGACGCTGAAGATGGAGGCGGTGCTGGCCACATAGTCCATGGAGAGCCAGAAGAGGCAGAGGGGTCGGTCTAGAGACTTAAAGAGGTACACAATATTCAAGGGCATGACAGCGGCACCCACAATCAGGTCAGCTACAGAGAGGCTGATGATGTACAGGTTGCCCACAGTGTGCAGTTTCTTCTCTGTCCTCACCGCATAGAGTACCAGGAGGTTTAGCCCCACTGTGACGAGGGAGATGCTGCTCAGCACCACCACCAAGGGCACCAAATGGGGCTTATTAGCAGCATCGGCTGTCTTGTTGACCTCACACATGGTTCCTTCTTGGAGACAGGAGGAGGTGGGAGAGATCATCCGGGACCAGAGGAAGCTCTCGCTTCTTCTGGTGAGTGACTTCCTGGAAGGAGACAGAGAGCAATGTCAGTCAGTGCTCTGGTGAATATTTACGGTATGGAAAAGCTGAAGTACTAGGGTTTATACCTGTCCTCGGGCCATCACCATCTGCTGTGAAAGCCAGAAGTGTCTGTCTAGAACAGAGAGCATCTACAGCTGAGGTTACAGATATGTAACTGGTTCTGGCTCTGCCTTGGTGAGATCTTAGACAAATCAGATCACCTTTAGTTTCCTCAGCTATAAAATAAAGGGGAAAGGAAAATGCCTACTATATGCCAGGTACTGTGCTAAGCACTCCATAACTGTTATCTCATTTGAAGAGACTGAGTTAGATCAGGGGTTCTAACAACAACATTATTTCAGGGAGTCCAGGAACTCCGATGGGGAAAAAATTACATCTTCACTTATTTGTTTTTACTAACCTTTAACTGAAATTTAGCACTTCACTCAATTATTTAAAGACATGATTCTGAAAAGGGGTCCATGGTTTTTATCAGATTGCCAAAGTGAATTATGGCCAAAAAAAAAAATGGTTAAGAGCCCTGGTCTAGATGAAGTCTTAGTCTCTTCTAGTTTTAATATGCTGATTTTATGATGATCCTGGTCTTCCTCTTACCTTTCTGACTATTCTTTAGCTGGTTTCTCTTTTGAAACTTCAACTTTTAAAGTTTTTAAGAACTTAACTTTTTACCCCTTAAATGTGGGTATGTCATAAGGTGTCATTACTGCTTATGCTGACTGTGCTATGGAATGAATCTAATCTCATGCTTCAACTTTTATGCAGAAGTCTCCTAAATTTACTCTCTATACTTGGATTTTTCTCCTGAGCAGTCTTCTCTGACCAGCTCATCCAACCATGCTCTCTTTCTCCTTTAAATTTACAATGTTTGCCTATCAATTTGGATTTATCATACACTTCATGTACTGTAGGGCCATCTTTTTAGGTTAACCTCTTGTGATCTAACTACACTGCAAGCTACTCAAGGATAAATTCTGGGGCCCATCCAGCAGAAAACGTGGCATCATACTTTACTAAAAAAATCAAGGCCATCGTTTGTTAGCACTCTCTTCTCCCTTTCTTCCCTCTTCCTTTCTCTTCTCCTTTTTTCTTCCTTCTTTCTCTTGTCCCTTTCTTCCCTTTCTTTCTCTTCTCTCTCTTTCTCTCCTCCATTTTCTTCCCTCTTTTTTATCTGCTCTTTTCTTCCATCCTTTTCTTCTTCCTTTCCTCCCTCCCTCTCCCTCTTTCTTCTTCCCTCCAAATTCCTCTTCCTCTCCCCTCTTCTTTTTTATCCCTTCCCGCTTCTCTCTCCATTTAAAACATCTTTCAATTCACAAATATTCATTTTTTTTCTTCTACCCTCTGCATCTCCAGACTGGGAAAAAAAAAGAAAATCAAAACTCTTGTAAAAATATGCATAGTCAAGAAAAACAAATTCCCACATTACATTGCTCATGTCCAAAAATATATATATGTCTCATTCTGCATCTTGAGTCCATCATCTCTCTGTCAGGAGGTGGGAAGCATGAGTTATTTTTTCTTCCCAATTCTAGTCTCAAATCTCAGTGTACCCCCCATTCCTCTTATTCATACACCATGTTTGTAATTATCCTCTTACCATTCCTTAGTCCTAAGGAACCCCCAAAGAAGAGCAAAATGTTCTGTGTTTAAGGCCCTGAGTGCCCCTTCACTCCCTGGTTCAGACAGAGGATGGGGACTTTTTTTTAGTAAGAAAAAAATCAAACTATTTATTTTTTCATCAAAGCAGTAGGAAAATATGACATAGCCTTGAAACACTGAACAGGAAGGCTACGTTAATTGCATTCAGTAAGAAGTTGGTATAAAGGAGGCAGCTAGGTAGCTCAGTGAGTAGAGTGCTGGCCCTGGAGTCAGGAAGACCTGAGTTGGGATCCGGCCTCAGACACTTAGTACAAACACACACACACACACACACACACACACACACACACACACACACACACACAACCTAGCCATGTGACTTCGGGCAAGTTACTTAACCCCAATTACCCTCCAAAAAGCAAAGAAAAAAAAGTTGGTATAAAGAGAACAAGATCTTTTCTAAAGCAATACCTAGTACTAACATGTTGCTCAAAGTTTTAACCAGCAGCTGGATAATTGGTGCTGGTTGACTCATATTCTGGGCCAGAAAAAAACTCTACCTTGCAACCTGCTTAGAAGTTGAAGTTGTGTTCCTACCCTTTCCTGCCCTGAGAGGGTCCTCTCAACAAGTTGTTTCTGTTGAAGAGGGCAAATGAGCAGGGCTAGGGTCAGGTATCACATCTTTTTCTGCTTTGGGGAAAACTAACTTTCCCCTAGACCAGTCATCTATCATTCCATTAAGCAAGAGGTTTAAGAGTGTTCTGTAAGCAAGGAGAGGCTTTTTTTTGGCCTTAACTCAAAACCATTTCATGTTAGTCTCAAAAAACATTTTAACTGAAGTGTTGCCCCTATAGAACCTTCCAGAAGGGCAAGAAAAAGTAACTTATCAACAATCCTAGAAAAGCCAGTGTGAAGGAAACTGAGCTTCACAGGCCTGGGGTAGATTTTTCATTTATGATCTTGCTTGATGCACTGTCTTTATCAAAGGAAAGATCACCTGGAATCTGCTCAGCGCTCTAATCCAAGTAACCCTCTTTGTCCCGATTCCCCTCTGAATGCCAGTTCTTGTACTAGCGAGAAAAGCACAGCTGTTTCTCTTTTCTAATTAGCAGTGAACTCATGGCTGCTGTTTTCTGGTCTATGGGAAATGGTTCAATCAGGTGGATGTGAAGTTGGCACGAAACAAAAGTGTACGGCTCCCTCAGGGATTCATATCAGATGGGAGGTAGGTTGGGAAGAGAACTGCTAATACCTATAAACCCAAAGGGCTATTCCAGTTCTAGGAATGCAATGCCTCTGCACCAGTTGAAAGCCATTAGGGGCTCCACCAGATAGAACAGGGGTCATCTTCACTGGAGGGATGGGCCTGGGTGCTATTAGCTCTTCAGCCCAGATCTGAACACCAGTTTCTTCCATTTCTTCACCTATGGAGGGGCTGGGGACTTTGAGGGCATGTAAAACTAGCAGGAGTTATAGTTTCAAATTGTACCTGGGCTTCACCTGGCACATACTATTGCAAATGAATGATTGTTGACTGTTTGACATTATCTTTTGGCCAACCTCCTCCTGGCAACTCATGCATCCCTGGAATCTTCCAAAGGGGATCCAAGCACGTTAGCACCTGCTTTCCAGGAATCCCCAAGGCTACCCTCTCCCACAAAGTCTCCTTCAATATGGTCTAAGCCAGGGATTAGGAACCTGAGGCTTCGAGGCCACATGTGGCCCTCTAGGTCTTTGGGTGCAGCCCTTTGACCCAAGTTTTACAGAACAAATTCTTTTATTAAGGGAGTTTGTTCTGTGAAGTTTGGATTCAGTCAAAGGGCTGCATTTGAGTACCTAGAATGTCACATGTGGCCTCAAGGCTGCAAGTTCCCCACCCCTGGCCTAGGCTTTTCAGGAGCCTGCAGTACTGGGGCTGACTAGAGTAGGGAGAATTCTATCCCTCTTTCTAGGAGGAGTTGTATTTTTCATAGAAAACTCTAGGAATCTGAAAAGCTTTGAAAATCCAAAGGACTGAAGTCCAGATGGTGAGATCTGAGAGTATCCCAGGAATGAGGAGAAAACTCTGGACGCAGACCAGAGTCCCTCCTGGTATTTCTGGTCATATATGAGGGCAGATATTTGCTGCCTCCATAAATCTAATGACCAAAAGGCTCTTTTCCTTTCTAGCTATGTGACCTTGGGCATGTCATATAACAATACCCACAATAACTGGTATTCAGTGCTTTAAGGTTTGCAAAATGCTTTGCAAATACCTTATTTTATCTTTACAACAACCCTGGGGGGGGGAACAGAAGCTATTATCATCTCATTTTATAGATAAGGGAACTGAGGAAGACAGAGTCTAGCCAGTAGGCATCTGAGGTTAGATTTGAACTCAACTCTTCATGACTCCAAGTTTATGTTTAACTCTGTGCCTACAAGGAATGAGTGAGGGACAGCCTTCCAGGTAGCTGTTTGACTGTTGGCAAATTACTTAAGCCCTCTCAGCCTCAGTTTTCTCAGCTGTCAAATGGGGAGAATAATCACTGGACTGCTGATATCATGGGGCCGTGGCAGAAACCAAAGTCCTTTGTAAACTTAAAGTGAGTTTATTATTCTTGCTCTCTTTTTTCCCCCCTTGGTGAAACCTTGTCAGGGTCCTGCTACCACAGGGAGACAAGACTTCTGAAGTTACTGGCCTTGTGATATAGATCCATCAATGCCTAGTCCTGGGACCTCAGGCAGCAGGACACACAGCCTAACACACATGCCTTTCCCAGGCACACAGAGGGAATACAGATAGACAACCTCTCCTCAAATGCCTATGGTGACAGTTAATGATTTCTCACTGGGCTGCTAATTCTGTTTTTGACAGCTTTAATTGCAAGTATGAGTTCTTTATATTTAGCTGAAATCTGTCTTCACTGTAACTTCTAGACACAGTCTACACCCTCTTTCATATGATAGCTCTTCAAATATTTGAAAATGGTTGTCATTATACCCCTAATTCTTCACTAGGTGAGATATCCCCAGTTCCTTATAGGACATAATAAATTAGGTTCAGATGAAGTTCACATTCTCAACTACAGACTGGTTTGCCCTTCTCCTTCATTTATTATTTTTTATTATACCAATCTTTTGTTAGGTCAGCATGAATGTTGACTTTCTAGGGTAATAAAGTGACCCCTCCTTTTTTATTGCCTTTATCCAAGAACCAGCTAAAATCCCATTCCTTTTCCTGAAACCGAAATGCTAGGGCCTTTCTTCTGTTTAATTATCTCCAATTTATCCTGACTATATCTTATTTGCACATAGTTCTTTGCATGTTGCCTCCCCCATTAGACTGTGAGCCCTTGAGGGCAGGGACTGTTTTGGCCTTTCTTTCTATCACCAGAGCTTAACATAGGACCTCACACACAGCAGGAATTTAATAAATGCCTGTCATCTTGACATGGCTTGAACCCAGTCCTGCAAATGCTTGTTTTGCAAAATTACCCCTGCATCCAGGAATGTAAATGGTTAATAACAGGCTCTCTGGGGAGAAAAATGCACACATGACACACTTTTAAGAGTAATCCACATTATTAACATTTTTAGTCATCAATTTCTTAAGTCCAGACAATCAACAAAACAATAAATCAAGTCCTGATTTTTAACATTTGTTAATTTCTGAGGTTACATGGACACTTTTAACAATCAGCTCTCTAACGGGTAAGAGCTGGCTCCAGCATATGCCTGCATCCCTTTCCTTTTTCTCTTTTCCCATGATCAAACCACTCCAGACTCTTTATATAACTGGTCTACACTATGATTGTTTGCCCCCGAGGCCTCCACTCCTCTTCGAATTCCTCTCTCCAGTCATTTTTAAAGGACTCCCCTCCCCAAAATCCAAGTAGAAACCAGAAAGGGGGGGACTCTAGGTGGTGCAGTGAATAGAGTACTGGCCCTGGAGTCAGGAGGACCTGAATTCAAATGCAGCCTCAGACACTTCTCACACACACACACACACACACACACACACACACACACACAAACTAGCTGCGTGACCTTGGGCAAGTCACTTAACCCCAATTGCCCTCCAAAAAGCAAAAAAATAAAAAATCCCCAGAAAGGGAGACCTGAGGCCGGGGATAGAGCCAGCTTGTTAGAATTCCCTAGAGCCAACTGTTAAATTTTCAAAGTCAGCATTCACACCTGAGAAATCAGCTAACACTACACATCTAGTCTTGATTTATTGTTTTGTTGATTGTTTAGAATTAAGAAAATGATGGAGAAAATGTTAATAACCTGGAATAAACTTGAAAGTGTGCTATGCATGCTTTTTTTTTTTTACCTTGAGAGGATGTTGGTAAACATTTGCTAGCACACCCTAACCTGAGTCCCCCATGAAATCAAACTGATATTGAAATCAGAGAATCAGGGTTCAAATATTATGTCTTGACTTTCTGCTGGGCTGTTAGACTGTGAGCTCATTGAGAGTGGGACTGTTAGGTAGAATCAGGGTTCAGATATTATGTCTCGACTTTCTATTGGGTTGTTAGACTGTGAGCTCATTGAGAGTGGGACTGTTAGGTTTTACTGACTTTCTTTGTATTCCTAGTGCTTATCATAGTGCCTGGTACAGAGCTTAATAAAAGCTAGTTGACTGACTGACCAAGCTGACTCATGGATCTGTAGCTTGTGTCCACTGGAATAAGCATTTAAGGTGCATTTGCCTGGGCCTCGAGAATGCCATGGACTGGGAATTAGGAAAACTGGCTTTTCTAGTTTTATTGCTTATTATTTGCATTACCATGGGCATTTCTCTGATCCTCAGTTTCCTCATCTGTTAGGTATAATTATATCTATCCTGTTTACCTCCACAGGGTTGTTGTGAAGTTCAACTTTGTTAATGGATATGAAAGTGCTTTGAAACTGGTAAAAGTCTTACATGGACATAAAGGATGGTGACTAAGACAGAATGAAAATGATAAAGATTGACAGAGAACAGGGAATATAGCCTTTGCAGGAAGAATTCCTGCCTTTATGATCCTTCCAGGGGAAAGATACCCAAGACATGTGGAGGTGGGAAGCAGGTGACTTCTGCATGGGTGACTTGTTTCAGCTTCTTGAGGGCAAAGATGATGAGCTTTGGATCCTCAGTATCATTATTGACTCTCTTGGGCCTTCCTTGGACAAGGAGAACAAAGGCTTCCTTTGGTAATGCTTCTCCTCCAAAAGTCTGTACATTCTGGAGAGCATAACTACTTGTGTGATTTGTTAGCTACTCTTTGGGCAGCCAACTCAAGGGCCTGGTGCTCCTGGAGGAAAAATCAGACCTCACACAAAGAAAAACGCTATTGCTTTAGCCAGGCTGCTTCTGGGATATGGCCATGTGACTCACCCCCAGTACACCCATCTCAGCCCCTGAGCTCCCAGGCCAAAGACTGAGTGGCTAGCTAACCACCTGAAGAGATGACAGCCTTGATCTCCAATATGGAGGTGCGGGAACGTGTGTGTCAGGGATTTTGGTGTTAGGAATTCACACAAGCAAAACAGAAAATAAGAAAGCTACTCTCACTGCAAAGAGGAAAGGAGTGGCCAAAGAAGACAGGGAAGGAAGAAGACAGCATAGGAGATTTACTTGAATTTTTACTCCAGTAAACTACTGGAGTTTTTACTCCATTTTTATTCAAGTTACCGGAATTCTGAACCTTCAAGAAAGGTAACAGACAAGGTAACATACCATCATCGTGCCAATACGTCATCTCTGATTAAGAGACCTTCTAAAGCACCTAGTCTAACTCTCCAATTTTACAAGTAAGGGAACAGAAATGTGAGGTAAACTGCCTAAGATTACACAGAGGAAGAGGCAGAGCCAAAATCTGAACCCCAGTCCTTTGACTAAAAATCTGGCACTTAAATTCCACTGTCTGCAGAAGAGTGACTTAAATGACAAAAGGGATGAGACATTGCAGTGTGAGAATACGTGTCAAGCTCGAATCAAGCTCAAATGCTGCGTTTTTCAAGGTTTTTATGATTTCCTTCCACTCCTGACCAGACATGGTTTTTTCCCCTCCTTTGAAACTTTGTAGTATGACGTTCCTCGTCTATCACATTCTGCCTTTTATTATAATTATTTGTGTATTCATCTCATCTTCGCAATGAAACTACTACTCCCTTGAGGGTAAATATAATTCATAGCTGTACCTTGCTCATGACTTCCCACAAAGGAGCCAGTCAATAAATGCAAAAGATAAATTAATCACTCAGTAAACAGCTGTTAAATGCCTACTACCGTGTTTCCCCTATAACAAGACACTGTCTTATTTTTTTGGGACAGAAAAACACCAGAGGGCTTATTTTCAGGGGAGGGCTTATTTTAATGAACATTGACAGCAATGACATGTGACTCCTCTACAATTGCTTTCTTATACTCAACAGTATAGCTCTTCCTTTTTGTACTCATGTCTGGGGGTCAAAATAGACAGAATAATAAAATTATGACCATCAGTCCTTCTTTTCACTCCATCATGCCCCCTGAGTTCTTCTTTTTTCCTCCATCATGCCCTTTTTATCCTCCATCATGCCCCCTCACTCCCGCTTACATACCGGGTTTTTATGTTGTCCTGCCTCAGCTCTCCTCCGTGGCACTGCTCTCAATGGCGCCAGCAAGCAAATCACTGGGGAAGAATAGGATGACGCGCTCACTGCTGCAGCTCTGATTGGATGCAGCTCGGAGCGCGGCGTGCGTTTCACCGGGGGGGGGGGTGCATACAAAGGGTACCATAATGTAGGGGATCACCTTCACTACAGTAGCAATCTCAATAGGGCTTATTTTCGGGGGAGGGCTTATTTTTAGAGGAATCTTACACAGTGAGGGGAGGGCTTATTTTCGGGATAGGTCTTATTATTGGGGAAACACGGTATGTTCCAGGCCCTGTGGTAAGCACTGGGGATAGGAAAAGAGGCAAAAGACAGCTTCTCAAGGAGAGTAAAGGTTAGATAAATTACCCCAGTACAGAGAAATGAAGGCTGAGAGGGGACAGCATTTAAAGGCCTTCCATATGAGATATCAACCAACTTCCCATGTTAATTACCCGAGATTCTCCCTCATGATAATCTGTGTTCCAGCAAGACCAACTTTCTTGCTGTTCCCCACAGGTGACAAACAATGCATCGGCCAGGTCCCGTGCTTCCTTCCTTATTCTGTCTGTTGGAGTTCTGAGCTTCCCTCAAGTCTCAGTAAAAGCGTCACCCCCCTATATGAGGCCTTTCTTCATCCCTCTGAGTTATTACTGCTCTTTCCCTAGAAATGATTCAGTAAGTATTTGTATTACCTGATGTGAGGGCACGTTGTATCACTCTGGGTGGCCAAGTGGATGGAATGCTAGACTTGATGTCAAGTTAGATCCAGCCTCAAATACTCACTAGTTGTGTGACCTGGAGCAAGTCACTTAGCCTAAGTCTCATCTATAAAACAGGGATAATAATAGCACCTACCTCTCAGGGCTGTTGTGAGAGATAATATTAATGATATAATACATATTATATCATATAATATGTGATTATATCATATGATATAATAGATAATTATATATTATATTATGTATGATGATACATAATATAATAAGATAGTATTAATATTAATAATAAATGAGATAATATTTGTAAAGAGCTTTGTAAACCTTGAGCTACTATATAAATGCTAGCTATTATTATCATTTTTTTGTTGTTGTTTTTGCTTTTTGGAGGGCAGTTGGAGTTAAGTGACTTGCCCAAGGTCACACGGCTAGTTTTTGTGTGTGTGTGTGTGTGTGTGTGTGTTAAATGCCTGAGACCTAATTTGAACTCAGGTCTTCCTGACTCCACGGCCAGTGCTCTATTCACTGCACCACCTAGCTGCCCCAGATATTATTTTCATTATTCTAGAAGAATGTAATTCTGTTGAGGAAAGACACAGTTTAATTTTGTCTTTGTATATCTGCCACCTACCATAACACCTTACACCTAAGCAAGGACTTAATAATTGCTTGTTGAGTGAGGAAAATTGATGGAATTGAAGTATATAAAATATGAAGGCCACAGCTCGGGTGAATGTGGAATTGTTTGTCCAATCCTAGAGTCCAAGCACTAAGAACTTGTTGAAGGTTAAAAGGTAAAAATATAGGACAAACAAAAGGAATTCCTGTTTCACAGAGCAGGTAGTTTATTTGTGAAAACTGTCATTCCAGGCAGCTTCAAGATGAAAAGATATAGCACTTCAATAAAACTGGATGAGTTCATAGGAAATAGATAATAGGATCATAGATTTGCAGCTAGACGATTTCTGAGAGGCCATCAATTCCATCTCCCTCATTTTATAGATGGAGAAACTGAGGCAAACAGCTGTTAGGTGATTTTTCCCAGGATCACACAGCTAGTCAGGATCTGTCCAGTGCCCTATCTATTACACCATACTGGTTTTTAATCTATAATGGATTCCTGAATTAAGGGAAATTAAAATGTTTTGGGAAGGCCTCTAACCTTTGAAGCTGACACCCTGGATTGTAAATTATGCTTACCCTCAAGGAAGCCCTTGATGAGTCTGTCAATATTTATTCCATAAACATTTATTAAGCACCTACTATATGCCAAGCATTGTGCTAAGAACTGAGGCAAACGACAGTCTGTGCCTTCAAGGAGCTTACCCTCTAATGAGAGAGACAATATGCAAATAAATATATGTAAGCAAGCTATTTACAAGATAAATAGGAAATAATTAAAAGAGAGAAGGCACTATATTCGAGAGGGATTGGGGAAGACTTCCTGTGAAAGGTGGGATTTTAGTTGAGATTTAAAGGAAGCCGGGGAGGTCAGTAGTTGGAGCAGAGGAAAAAGAGCATTCCAGGCACAGGGCACAGCCAGAGAAAAATACCCAAAGCTAAGAGATGGAGGGTCTTGTTTGTGGAACAGCCAGGAGGCCAGTGTCACTGGGTGTAAGATAAAAAGACTAGAAAGATAGGAAGGGCTTTGAATGCCAAATTAGATTCGAACCTGGAGCTGACAGGGAGCCACAGAAGAATATTGAGTAGGGGATGTGTGTGACAAGATGGGCCCTGCATTGGGTTAGATGGTCTATACAATCTTACAGTCGTTGGATATCTTAATATATTAATCTTTTATTGTTACTAACAACAATAACCACAACAACTCCCATTTACACTTATTATCTATTTGCTCTCATCCTCTCTGGGACACTATGCATATTTGTAAAAATTAAGGGGCTGAATTAGAGGGTCTCTAAGGTTCATTCCAGCTCTAAATCCCATAATCCTAGAGAGTACTTTAAGGTTTACAAAGCACTTTCCTCACAACAACCCATGGAGATTTAGGAGGTACAAGTATTATTCCTCATTTCATAGATGAGAAGACAGACTCAGAGGGGCTAAGGACCAAATAGGTGAAACAGTGGTTGTGGGAGGGGAAATGTAATCAGGTCTTGTGACTGTGAACACCAACATTCATTCTACCATTCCATACCGCACTTTTGCTACAAGCAGGATTCTGTACTAGACAATGGGGAGAAGGCAGAAGGAATCATGGGAAAATGGATGGATTTAGAGCCAGGGGACCTGGGTTCAAATTCTTGCTTGGTCATGATAACCTCTGTGGTAAGTTGGAACAAGCATGGGCAAGTCATTTAATTTCTTTTGGCCTCAGTTTCCTCATCTGTGAAATGGGGGTGGGTGAGTTAGATTAAATGACCTTTAAGTCCTTTTGAGTTCTAGATCTATGGAGACCCTGTGTTTTTAATGGTACTACTGAAAACTGCTTATTTCTCTATTAACCTTAAAGACTTTTTGTCTCTTTTGCTGAAGAGTCCTTCCTAACAGATCTGTTGATCTCAACTCTGTTATCTTTTAAAATGCTGTATGAAAGGCAAAAATGGCAAAAGATAAAAGTAGTTAATTTGGAATTATGCTAAAAATGTGACTAAAATGTTCATACAATTTGACCCAGAGATTCCACTAGTAGGCATATATCCCACTATAAAAATCTCTATGTGCCTCAGTTTCTTCATCTGTAAAATAGAGAAAAATAATAGTACCTACCTCCCAAAGTTGTTATGAGAATCAAATGAAATAATTTATGTATATTTTGTTTCCCCAGTAGAATGTAAGTCTCTTGAGGGCAGGAACAGCTTTATTTTTGTACAGAATATATACAAGATGGTTTTTTGGGGGGAGGAGGGCACTAGCAGCTGGGGTAGTGAGACCGTCATGAGCTGCATGGAGAAGGAGGCACTTGGGCTAAGTCTTGAAGGAAGGAAGGAATTCTAAGAGGAGGATGTGAGGAAGAAGAAATGCATCCCAGGCATGAGATTGAGGGGAAAGTCAATAATACAAAGAATGGATAGAAAAGACGGCACGTTGTGCATGTGAGGAGCAGCAGGACACAAGTTTGGTAGGACTGTATAGCGCGAGAAGGGGCTGGAATAGGGTATTGGGAGCAGGCTGTGCAGGGTGTTGAAAGTCAAAGGGAGAGATTTCGATTTGATCCTAGAAGTGATAGGGAGCTACTGGGATTTGTCTAGTGGAGGAGCAACAAGGTCAGATCTACACTTTAGGAAAATCACTTTGGCAGCTGTGTCTAAAATGAATCCGAGAGGGAAGAGACAGGAACACTAATTAAGGAACCATTGCAATAATCCAGGCAAAGGGCGATAAGGATGCAAACCATGGTGGCACCAATAAAGAGAGGTCCTGGGAGACTGGTTTTATCGCTGTTGTTTGGTTATGTCCGTCTTTTTGTGACCCCACAGACCATAGCACACCAGGCCCTTCTGTCCTCGACTATCTCCCAAGGTCTGTCCAAGCTCATGTTCATTTTTTCCATGACACTGCCCATATCATCCTCTGCTGTCCCCTTTTCCTTTTGCCTTAAATCTTTCTCAACATCATGGTCTTTTCCAATAAGTCCCATCTTCTCATTATGTAGCCAAAGTATTTAAGCTTCAGCTTCAGTATTTGCCCTTCCTGTGGATGGCCTTAGACTTGCTGAGAGAGAAAAATTGACCTTGGCTTGCCACATTTTCACTTGCTGATCCCAATTCTGCTCTCTGGGGCCAAGCAGAACAAATCTAATTACTCTTTCAGGACAGAGGTCACAATGTTCAAACACTTGAATTAGAGGTGCTTATCACCTGTCTCTAAAGCCTTCTTTAGAAGACTAAACCTCCTTAGTTCTGTCAACTATCCTCATAAGACTTGGTTTCCAATCCTCTCTCCAGCCTAGCTGTCCTTCTTTGGATGAGTTTCAGTTTTTTCGTCTTCTTACTAAAAAGTAGTTCCCAGAACTGGACACAATCGTTTAAATGGGGCCTGGTCGAGTCTACTGACTGCAGGATTATCTACCAACTGATTATCAAACTTTTATCAATCACAACAGCTCACCTTTCTATAGTACTTTGTGTCTTACAATATATTTGATTCACAACAACTGTCTAAAGTATGTGGTGCAAATATCTCCGTGTTATAAATGGATAAACTTAGGTTCTGAGACCTATGGTCTTTGATTTGATCCCAGATCTTCTGATTTTACATCAATCCCTTCTTCAGAATCACTCATTCCAATAGCCAATCAGTTGTCAAATCCTATTGATTCTGCTTCCACTATATATTTTCTCTTTCCTTTAAAAAATTCTGAACCTGGTAAACACCATCAAGCATGGTTATTTCCATGTACAAAGAAAAAGCAGACAGTATATATGAAACTGGGAATCTCTATTATGTACACATTTTTAATGGTGTGTGTGAAATTCAACATGGTGGTAACAATGCTATCTTGCTTATCTCTGTCCCATTCTGAACTTTATTCTAATCTCTTCTGTGTATTTTTAAAAAGTTTATTAAAGAACCAGATCTCTTGAACCTGAGTCTCTCTCTCTTTCTACTCACACTGCCTAGTCTAAGTCCTTAATACCTCTTGCCTGGAATACAGCAATGGCCTTTATCTTGTCTTCCAGTCTTCAGCTTTCCTCTGGAATCTATCCTTTACATAGCTACGGAAATAATGTTTTCTCATGAACAAGCCTGACCATACTACTCCCTGCTCTAAAGCCTTGAGTGGATTCCCCATTGCCCTTGAGATACCATATCAATCCCTTAATTTGCCATTTAAGGAAGACCACGACCTATCTCTCTGACATATCACACCCTTTAATACACCTTAAGTTTTTAGCCAAACAAGAGGTAGTTGCTCCCTGATCTCATCTTCCTGCATCTGCACAGGTTGTCTCTCAAGTTTGGAATGCATTATTTCTAAATAGCCATTTCTTGAGAAATCTTTCTCTTCCTTCAAGGCCCAGCTCCTCAGTGAAATCTTCCTGGATTCCAACACCACCTTGCAACAAAAAGTCCTCTCGCCCTCCTCACATCCCTGGAGTATTTTGTATTTATTATATTCTTTGCCCTTATCACATCCTACCTCATGCCTAACAGAATAGGTAAGAGATATATGAAGTATGACTATCTCCATTATTAGATGATAAACCTTCTGGTGGGATGCAGACTGGGTTATTTTTCAATTTTGTAATCCCAGTGCCTAGAACAAGGACTTCTGGGATATAGCAAATGCTTTATGAGTATTTGTTGAATTGAATTCTGGCTCTGATATTCAGTGTCCCAGGCTATGAATTCTAATGGGGCAATTTCAGGAACCAAGATCCAAAAAAGGATATTTACTTATCTGTGTATAGGCTATACCCTGAAATAGAATGTAAGCTGCTTGAGGGTAAGGGCTCTTTGTTTGCTTTGTCTTTATATGCACCATGCTTTGCCCACAGAAGGCACTTATAAATCTTTGGACAAAGGGATCCTTCCTAATAGTCTGTAATCTTGCTATGTGAGTTACCACATTCACACAGGTGCTTCTGAATAAGGTTGGGTCTAGTTTCTTTGTATATCAAGAGCCCACAACTTTGGTTATGAGGGAGGGGAATAAAGGAGGGAACAAGCTTTTCTTTTCTTTTTTTTTAAGCAATTGGGGTTAAGTAACTTGCTCAAGGTTACATGGCCAGTTATTTCTGGGTGTGGTGCTAACTATCTGAGCCCGGATTTGAACCCCAGGTCATCCCGACACTGGGGCTGGTGCTCTTATTTGCTGAGCCACCTGGCTGCCCCTAAGCAATTGGGGTTAAGTAATTTGCTCAAGGTTACACGGCCAGGTGTTTCTGGGTAGATGCTAAGTGTCTGAGACTGGATTCAATTCCCCAGGTCATCCTGACACTGGGGCCAGTGCTCTTACTTGCTGTGCTACCTGGCCGCCCCAAGCTTTTCTTTAGTACCTATTATGTGCCAGACATTGTACTAAGTGCTTTATAGATATTATCTTATTTGATCCTCACATGGTATTCTTTTCCCCCTTTATTGGAAATCACTAAAGGTTCTTCTTCCTGACAGATGTTTCTCAAGACATTTTTTAAAAATTCCTGTTTTTCTCCATGTATATCCTTTTCTATCTTTTAAGTCTGGCTGTTTTTCCCTATGAGAACTTACTAAAATGTTCATTCATTAGAAATGATTTAAACAGAACTGTGAAATCCTAGGAGAAAACACATTATGAAAGATGAATAAATGAATGAATAATAAATGCCATTAGGTTCTACTAATTTTAGTTAAAAATTCCAAGTAGCTACTGAGATTTTGCCATTACACGTGGGAAGCCACTTTTCTGCTTGCAAAAACAATCAATTTAACGTTGAGAATATAAATTGGAAAATGACTATGCTTTGCATATATCTTTTCAAAGGTCTCTTGTTTTTGACTCTTCCCTCTCTTCAGATCCCTGATGCCACTGGAGATCTGTCCCCAGACTTTTGCAGATGGCTGGATCTAGATTGCCTGAAGTCCTGGGTCCAGTGTCCTTATTGGGTTATAAAATTTAGAGTCAGGAGAGTAGCTTTGAAGTCAATGGGGTAGGAAGAACATAAGACTCAAGAATCAGGAGGTTTGGATTATATTTCCATGTATTCTATTCTAATCTGTCATTTCCCCATATATTTCCATTATATTTGCATATATATGCTGTCACTAACTCATAGTGAGGCTCTGGGTAAGTCATATCTTCTCTGGATCTGAGTGTGATAGGAAATCGAACCAGAAAGGTAGGCTGTGGTGGGCCTGACATGCCAAGTGAAGGATGGAGTGTGTATTTATCCTTATCTTTTGAGCATTAGGGGTGGTACAGATGAAATCTGTGGTTCCTTTCTTCTCTGACATGATGGTACTGAAGTGTTAAAGCTTCCTCCCTGGCCCTGAAATGTTCAGAGCTTTGAAAAAGTGAGTTCTTTGTAGAGAGAAAGGGCCACTGCCTTGAAGCATTTGGGCTCAGAAACAGATTTTTGTGAATTTCTCTATTTTGGAGCATTTCTAGAACTCATCAGCACCTCTCCTCAGATGGTGGTGGTGGTAGGGATTATCCTGAATAGATATACTCGGTTTACGTAGCTGACATACGCCTGAGATAAGCATGAATTGAATTTTATAATTCAAACCATTTCCCAGTTGACATATATGACTATTGCAGAGATACTTTCTCCTCCCTCCTTCTATTCCTGACCCACCCAAAGAGCAGTAGCCCTACTATTTTAACTTTAAGACTTTCTGTTAAATTGTAAATCCAACACTTAGATGTCTTTGGAAAGCTAGATATTCAAAGTATTGAAAAAAAGGATCTTAAGTTGTCAATTAATCAATCAACCAACAAGTATTTTATAAGGTGCCTATATGTTGGCTAGGTATGCAGTGGACAGTTAAGAAGACCTGAATTCAAATCCCGTCACTTATTAGCTATGTGATTATGGGCAAGTCACTTAACCTCTCTGCCTCATAGTGATACCATTTTGTTCCGCTTTGAGAATGAAGGACCAACCCATAGGCCTCAGTTTCCTCATCTGTAAAATGGGGATAATATAGCTTCTACTTCCCAGAGCTGTTATGAGGCCAACATAATATTTGTAAAGTGGTCTTTTAAACCTGAAAACGCTATTAGCTATTATTATTGTTATTATTATTTTGATGATGCCCGAAACTGCGCTAATCTGGGAATACTACCAAAATTAAATATTTTTATAAGCATAGAACAATGCAATAAAGATAAGAGCAGACAAGCACAATATGTACTTAGCTGTACAAGAGGAGAAGAATTAAAGTGTTGTTGTTTCCACCTTCCTGGGCCCCCTCTGCAAAAATCAATTTGCTGTCTCTGTTGTGTGGCTTGGACAGATTTTCATCTCCTAGTGGGTGTGTGCTGGGATGTATAATTCTGTACCTCTCCTTCATGCTGCTTCCTGAAATGACCCTCCAGGCTCACATATGGTTGGGGAACCTGAGCACTCTCTGGGGACTTTTGGCAAGAACACATATCCAGTACATGGTCCAAGAAAATCAGTCATCAAAGGCTAATGCTGCCAAAATGCTCTGCAGCCTGCAGTAAAGGGGTCAGGGCTCCCCGGCTGTTTCTCATTTTTTTTTTCTCTAGTCCAGTCTATCACCACCAGCCAAGGCTTAATCAGAACAGATGTGAAGGGAGGGAAGTGGGGAAAGGAGTTGGGAACTCTGCCCTTGGGAAACTCAATTTTTATCTCCTAATTCACAATTTCCCCTTCTCAGTCTCATTTCACTTAGCCAGGTGCTTAGGGAAGGGGAATTTACTTTCCTGCTAAGTGAACATCCTTATAGATAAACTCTGGATTGTTAGAGAATCCAGCCCCATCCCCTGACACCCCACTCTACCCACTCTGGGAAATGAAACAAGGCTTTTTCAGCACTGATTCTTCTTGGATTCCTGAGCCCTCAACTGCCAAGCCAGTCTTTTTTTACTTCCTCTTAACAAAATCATCACTTAGTTTCTCTTTTTTTTTTCTTTCTGACGCATCTCTTGTTTTCTGCTGTTCTTTTCCCATCTCTAAACCTAAAACTTCTCCTTGCCTTGTCAAATGATGGCTTAGTTGTTTATCCAGTGTGTACCTAGAGCCACAAATGCCTTCATTTACCATGAAGATATATAATAAGATGGTTGTAGTCCAAAGGAGCCATGTATAACGTGTCCTCACTCCCACCTTAGCACATGCTACTGCGTACATGCAGGTATGGATTGTGTGTTTTAGACAGGATCTGTGGTTTTACTGGCTCTACAGAAGCTCCTTCGTCAATGAGAACAGCCATATTTTTCTCTGCCATCCTTTTAGATAGTTGCCTAAGGGTGTTGAGGGGTGTGAGAAATGGCTATTAATAACCAATTTCTTGGGGAGATTCAGTTTTCTTTCCCTCTTCCAAAGTCCTGAAAGTTCAGTCTCTTGAAAGACATTACTGATAATGAGATAGCATAGACTCTCCTCCTCTTGGTCAAACCCCACTCAACCTTACAAGGAATTTAATCTAGGGTGGGGAAGCCCATAGTGTTCTATTCAAGCTTGCTTGTAGACAGATTCTCTTGTCTAGATAGCCTAAAACTGTAGGTGGTTTGAGTAGAGATAATTTCTCTTTTCCAAAGGTCACTCTCAGCCCCTTATTGATCACCTACTCTGCTCTTTGGAAGGGGATATAAACTGTGAGTCCTTGTCTTTGGTCTAAGAGAGATGGTCAAATGACCATCATTAAGGCCAAGTAGCCTTATTAATAAAATGATTAAATTAGACTTCTGATGCTAAGGTTGCAGAGTGAGGAAGCTGAAACCCTTTAAAAGTCCCCTCCAAATAACTAGCAAACCACCTCAGAATTGATCTAGGAGCAGGGAATCAGCTTACCAGCAAGGCAGTAAAGGTCCATCTCACTGGAGTAGGAGGGAAGTAAGAACAGCCGCATAATAGCAGCAGCCAGCCTCACAGCAGGGGGCATGCACAAAGCTCTAAACCTGGGGCAATCCACCAGCAAGGCCCCACTCTCCGGTACAGTAGCAGCTCCCTAAGCAAGTGAGCAGTCTGTGCATCCCAGCAAGGCTGCCCCATTGCTGACCAGTAGTGGCCTCTCCCCAGGACTGGCACCAGCTACTCATACTAATCTGCAACAAAATTACTCCTCCAACACCTTGTAGCAGAAAGATCTGTTACCATAGCAACCCAGCAGCAAGGCACCACCCCTGGAGCAGTCCAGTAGTTAAATCCCACACCCAGAGGCGGCCAAAGGGAGCCCTTCCTTTCCCCCCCATTACAAGCCTGAAGGGAAGCCTATACTTCAGAGAAAACCAGCAGCTAAACCCTGAAGTTCAGTGAATGCCAGCAGTAAGATGCAGAGCCCCAGAATAAAAAGCTTGGGACAATGCAGGGCCAGAGCCCAATCTTACATAAAAATACCAAGTCACAAAAAAGGCAGAAAAAATGGGCAAAAAAACAATAAAGCTCTTGACTATAGAAAGTTACTATTATGATAATGATGATCAAGGAAGGCATAAGCTTAGGAGGGGACAGTAGTGTCAAAATGGCTTATATTTGGTTTCAGGGTCCAAAAGAATTCCTGGAAGAGCTTAAAGAGTATTTAAAAAAGCAAATTAGAGAAGCAGAAAAAAAATTGGGAAAAGAAGTGAGAGTAATGCAAGAGAATCATGAAAAAAGAGTCAATAGCATGGAAAAAGATATAAAAATATTTACTGAGGAAAATAATTTCCTAAAAAATAGCAGGAAGTAAAAAGAGATGGGGATAATGGTGGTCAGAAGTAAAACACTTGTAAGGAGGGAAAGGGTGAAGGGTAAGAGAGGAGGAGACAAACAAGCAAAAAATAGCATGGAGGGAAATACAGTTAGTTATCATAACTACAAATGAGAATGGGATGAACTCACCCATAAAATAGAAGTGGATAGCACAATGGATTAAAAACCAGAATCCTACAATATGTTGTTTACAAGAAACACATTTGAAGCAGAGAGATACATAGCGTAAATGTAAGGGATTGGAGCAGAATCTATTATGCTTCAGCTGAAGCAAAGAAAACAGGGATAACAATCATGATCTCAGACAACGCAAAAGTAAAAATCTAATTAAAAGAGATAAAGAAGGAAATTATATCTTGCTTAACGGTACTGTAGAAAATGAAGTCATATCAATACTAAACATATATGCACCAAATGGTATAGCATCTACATTTTGAATGAGAAGTTTGAATGAGTTACAGGAGGAAACAGATAATAAAACTATACTAGTGGGGGACCTCAACTTTCCCCTCTCAAAACTAGATAAATCTAACCAAAAAATAAACAATAAAGAAATTAAGGAGGTGAATTAAATTCTGGAAAAGTTAGATATGACAGATCTCTGGAGAAAACTGAATGGGAATAGAAAGGAATATACCTTTTTCTCAGCAGTACGTGGCATCTATACAAAAATTGACCATGTATTAGTACATAAAAACCTCATAGTCAAATGCAAAAAAGCAGAAATAGTCCTTTTCAGATCATAATGCAATAAAAATTAACATTCAATAATGGACAATGGAAAGAGAGATAAAAAATTAATTGGAATCTAATCCTAAAAAACAAGTGGGTCGGGGGCAGCTAGGTGGTGCAGTGAATAGAGCACTGGTCCTGGAGTCAGGAGGACTTGAGTTCAAATCTGGCCTCAGACACTTAACACTTATTAGCCATGTGACCTTGGGCAAGTCACTTAACCCCAATTGCCCTGCTTTCCCCCCTCCAATAAAAGCCAAAAAAAAAAAAAAGACCAAAAACCAAAAAAAACCAAGTGGATCAAAGAACAAATCATAGAAACAATTGATAATTTTATTAAAGAAAATGACAACACACCAAAATTTATGGGATGTAGCCAAGGTGGTACTTAAGGTAAAATTTATATCTCTACTTACATTAATAAAATGGGAAAAAAAAATCAATGAATTGGGCTTGCAACCAAAAAAAAAAAAAACTAGAAAAAGAACAAATTAAAAATCTCCAATTAAGACCAAGTTGTAAATACTGAAAATCAAAGGAGAGATTAATAAAATTGAAAGAAAACAATTGAAATAATAAAACTAGAAGCTGGTTTTGTGTGTGTGTGTACCCAATAAAATAGATAAGTTGTTGGTCAATTTGATTTAAAAAAGGAAAGAAGAAAACCAAATAACCAGTATCAAAATGAAAGAGGTGAATTCATTACCAATGAAGAGAAAGTTAAGACAATTGTTAGGAGCTATTTTGCCCAATTATATGCCAATAAACATGACAATCTAAATGGAATGGATGAATATCTACAAAAATCAAATAGATTAACAGAAAAAATTACTTAACCTAATCTTAGAAAAAGAAATTGAACAAGCTATCAATGAACTTCCTAAGAAAAAATCCCCAGGACCAAATGGATTCACAAGAAAATTCTACCAAACATTTAAAGAACAATTAATTTCCAATAGTATATACACTGTTTGGAAAAGTAAGAAGTCCTACCAAATTCCTTTTAACAAATATGGTGCTAATAACCAAACCAGGAAGAACCAAGACAGAGAAAGAAAATTATAGACCAATTTCCCAAATGAATATCGATGCAAAAATTTAAAATAAAACACTAGCAAAAAGATTACAGCAATATATCACAAGGATTATACACTATGACAAGGTGGGATTTATACCAGGAATTCAGGGCTGGTTCAATATTAGGAAAACTATCAGCATAATTGACCATATCAATAACAAAACCAACAGAAATCATATGATTATTGTAATAGATGCAGAAAAAGCCTTTGACAAAATACAGCACCCATTCCTATTAAAAACACTAGAGAGTGGGGCGGCCAGGTAGCACAGCGAGTAGGAGCACCAGGCCCAGAGTCGGAATGACCTGGGATCGAATCCGGGCTCAGATACTCAGCACCACACCCAGAAATAACTGATCATGTAACTTTGAGCAAGTTACTTAACCCCAATTGCAAAAAAAACAAAAACCACACACACTAGAGAGCATAGGAATAAATGGAGCTTACCTTAAAATGAGAAATCATATTTATCTAAAACCATCAAGTAATGGGGATAAGCCAGAAGCCTTCTTAATACCATCAGAGGTGAAGCAAGGATGCCCATTATCACCTCTATTATTTAATATTATACTAGAAATGTTAGCTATGGCAATAAAATGAGAAAAAGAAATCAAAGAAATTAGAATAGGCAATGAGAAAACAAAACTATCACTCTTTGCAAATGAAATGATGTTATACTTAAAAATCTTAGAGAATCAACTAAAAAAAACTTAAAAATTATTAATGACTTTAGCAAAGTTGTATGATGCAAAATAAACCCACACAAATCATTAGCATTTCTATATATTACCAATAAAGTCTAGTAGCAAGAGATGGAAAGAGAAATTCCATTTAAAATAATTGTAGAAAATATAAAATACTTGGGAGTCTACCTGCCAAGGCAAACTCAGGAACTATATGAACACAACTATAAAACACTTTTCACATAAATGAAGTCAGATCTAAACAATTGGAAAAATATTGTAAAAAAGACAATTCTACGTAAATTAATCTATTTATTCAGTGCCATGCCAATCAAAGTATCAAAAAATTATTTTTATACGGCTAGAAAAAATGATAAAATTCATCTGGAAGAACAAAAACTCAAGAATATCAAGGGAATCAATGAAAAAAAATGTGAAAGAAGGTGGTCTCACTGTACCAGATCTCAAATAGTATTATAAAATGTTAATTATCAAAATAATCTGGTACTATATAAGAAAGAGTGGTGCATCAGTGGAATAGATTAGGTACAAGTTACATTTTGGTAAATGACCATAGTAATCTAGTATATACCCAAAGATCCAAGATTTTGGAACAAAAATTCATTATTTGTGAAAAACTGCAGGGAAAACTGGAAACCAGTACGGCAGAAACTAGGTAGAGACCAACATCTTAAACTGTATAATAAGATAAAGTCAAAATGGGTATATGATTTACACATAAAGGGTGATACCATAAGCAAATTAAGAGAGAGCTTGGATAGTTTATCTGTCAGATTTATGGATAGGGGAAGAATTTAGGACCAAAGAAGATATAGAGAGCATTACAAGATGTAAGATAGATAATTTTGATTATATAAAATCAAAAATTTTTTTGCATAAACAAAACCAATGCAACCAAAAATTATAAGGAAACTGGAAAACTGGGGGAGGGGGGAATTTTGTAACAGGTATCTCTGATCAAGGTCTTATTTCTCAAATATATAGAGAACTGAGTCAAATTGATAAAAATACAAGTCATTCCCAAATTGACAAATGGTCAAAGTATACAAACAGGCAGTTTTCAGAAAAGAAATCAAAGGTATATATAGTCACATTAAAAAATGCTCTAAATCACTTTTATTCAGAGAAATGCAAATTAAAACAACTCTGAGGTACCACATCATATCTATCAGAGTGACTAATATATAAAAAAGAGGAAAAATGTTAAATGAGGGGATGTGGGAAAACTGGAAAACTAATGCACTGTTACTGGAGTTATGAACTGATACAACCATTCTGGAGAGCAATTTGGAACTATGCCCAAAGGGCTATAAAACTGTGCATACCCTTTGATCCAGCAATACCACTAAGTCTATATCCCAAAGACATCCAAAAAAGAGGGAAAAGGACCTATCTGTAAAAAAAGTGTTCATCGCAGCTCTTTTTTGTGGTGGCTAAGAGAATCAAAGGGATGGCTATCAATTGGGGAATGGCTAAACAAGCTGTGGTATATGATTATAGTGGAATATTATTATGCTATAAGAAATGACAAACAGGATAATTTCAGAAAAACTTGGAAAAACTTACATGAACGATGCATAGTGAAGTGAACAGAAACAGGAAAATGTTGTACACAGTAACAGCAATATTGCTTTATGAAGAATTGTGAATGACTTAGCTATTCTCAGCAATACAATGATACAAGAAAATCCCAAAGGCCTAATGATGAAGTATACTATGCACCTCCAGAGAAAGAACTGATATTGATGGAATATAGACTATAGCATGCTGTTTTTCACTTTCTTTCATTTTTTCCCTCTTATTTGAGTCTTATACAAAATTACTAATATGGAAATATTTTACATAAAAAAATGATTAAATTAGCCAGAAACTATGTCTGAAATATTTTTAATCATCAAAGAGGTTAAGTGGTATGTGTCTAGAGGCATTTTCATGGAAAAGTTGATTGAATGTTGGACCTGCAGTCAGGATGCCCTGAGTTTGAATCTTGCCTCAGATTCTTAATAGCTGGGCAAGTCACTTAACCTATGTTTGCCTCAGTTTCCTCATCTGTAAAGTGGGAATGATGGTATGAAAACCTGCCTCTCAGGGTTGTTGTAAGGATTAAATGAAATGATATTTGTAAAGTAATGATAATAATAATAATAATAGTAGCTACAATTTATATAGTGCTTACTATGTGCCAGTAAGTTCTTTACAGATATTATCTTTTAGCTATTATTATTATTGTCACTTTACAAATATTATCTCATTTGATCCTCACAACAACTCTGGGAGGGACATGCCCTTATCATCATTCACATTTTACATTTGAAGAAACTGAGGCAAACAGTGCTTCTCAAGACTTAAAGTATTAACTCTTTATGTGTCAAAAGTAGTCTTCCTGACTAGTTGGCTGGCCCTCTGTCAATCAGGTCAAGTTGGTTCTTGTGATGTTAATGCAATTTTTTTTGCTTTTGTTTTTGGAGGGGGGAGGGCAGGGCAATTGGATTTAAGTGACTTGCCCAAGGTCACATGGCTAGTAAGTGTTAAGTGTCTGAAGCCGGATTTGAACTCAGGTCCTCTTGAACCCAGGGCCGGTACTCTATTCACTGTGCCTCCTAGCCACCTCTGTTAATGCATTTTTAATGTGTGCCAAATAGACCACAAGTAGGGATTTTTCTTATTAGTCTCTCAATGCCCAAGATAGTGTCCTGGCAATAGCAATACTTTTGATGCTAATCATGATGGTGATGTTGCTAATGAAAACGATGAACAAATAATTGGGAAGAAGCTATCCATTATAGGATCACCAGAGTAACCTGGGTTATTTTAATTGAGTCATACATGGTTATAGCTGAAAGGGTCCTCAGAAATAAGTTAGACTCTTCTTAAACAGACTCAAAAGGAGTAACAGATATACAGCTCTTTGAAGACTTTAAAGTGTCCTATAAATGATAGCTCTTTATTATTATTATTGTTAACAGTTGTTGTTGGTAGTTATAGTAATATTAGCAGGAACCTGTAATTTCCTTTGTGGGAAGAACTCTCTGATGTGGAAACTTCCTTTCCAAATACAGATCTATCACTTATCTGTATCTTGTAGCCTAAGTGAATAGTTTGGGTACACTGATCAGTTTAGTGATTTGTCTAGGGCCACACAAGGAAGGATTCGAACTCAGATCTTCTTTACTCCAAGGCTTACCATCTATTGACTCTGCCATACTAACTCTCATCATCATCATCATCATCATCATCATCATCATCATCATCATCATCATCATCATCATCATCATGATGTTGCTTGAGTCCCTGACAATCAAAGGGTCTCTCTCTTTGTCAAGGCCAATCCCCCTACTTGTGCCTTTGACACCATCTCTGACAGTCTCCAGGAAGCTTTTCCCTTTCAGTACCCTCTCTATCTCTTAAAACTCAAGTGAGAGAGAATTTATCAGACATATTTCTTTGGTGGAGATTGGGCATAATAAGGGCACTGGGAAGGTAGGGCTCAGGTGAAAATGGAAAGCAGGAAAAAAGCTATAGAGATAAGGATGCCAAGATAAACTTTACTGAGGCCTGGTTTTGAGTTAATTAGCTCTTTGGAACTTTGGCCTCTCCCTTAAAATACCCTTAAAGGAAGCTAAAGATTCTGTGAGGTAGGAGAAGAGCACTTTGGGTGGGTCAGCCTGTATGAGGGCAGGAGATGGAATGCCAAAGTTAAGAAATGAAAGGAGACTGATTTGACTGGAACATAGACCATGAAGGGGAGTGACATGAGATAAATTTGAAAATACAGGTTGGAGTCAGATTGTGAAGTGCTTAAAATGCCGAGGAAGAGTTTAGATTTTATCCTAGAGGCATCAGGAAGCAACTGAAATTTTTGAGCAGGGAACTGACAGAGCCACATCTGTGCATCAGGGTTATTTCACAGCTGTACAGAAGATAAATTAAAGAAGGAAGGAGGAGGAGTCAGACTGTGGAGTCCTTGGAGACAAGCATCTCTATGTATTTTGTTCAGCTGCCTCAGAGCCCAAGGCTTTCCCAGAATGCTGAAGTTCAGTATGTGTAGTAATGATGATAACACTACTACTGATCATAACTGACATTTACATAGTGCTTTAAAGTTTACAAAAGGCATTATCTTCATTACCTCATTGGAACTCATAAGGAACTTGGGAGGAAGGGATTGATGAGGAAACTGAGGGTCAGGGAATTTCGGTAACTTGCCCACAGTCACCCAACTGACAAGTCTCAGAAATGAGATCTGAACCCAGGTCTTTTGACCTATGCCTTTTGGTGGAACCAAGTGCTTCAGTGTGTTGGCCTGAGGATTTGTACTTCTGAAACACACAGTTTACAGATCAATGAAAATGAATCTTGCACAAATGAGAACAATCCCATTCAGCCTCCCACTACAAATGACTCCGTGACTGACTTGAGGGAGAGTTTGAAAGGACTGTGTGGGGCTTGTTCATGTGAAGGACAATTTAGAAGAGTCCTGCAACCGGGGGAGATAAATGCTCGGCTAGGGTTGCCATGGCAACCATTTCTCTTGTGGCAGTTGCCTCTGCTCTTCTTCCTGACCCCAGAGTAATGCTTCTTCAGATGGGCTCCCCTTTGACAGGGCAGTCTCCTAGGGCGGCTGCTCCAAGAGGAACCCGGGTGTGGGATGGGGCAATACGTTAGAGGAGACCTAAGTACAAGCTGTGCTAAGGACCCTCAGGGGTGTTAGCACCTAACCTGCTTCCCAGTATGGATGGGCAGATCATCGCAAGAGGCAGGGAAACAGCCTGAGTCAATGAGGCTTCAAGTATGGACTCACAGACTGATAACGAATATTGAGGGGCTGAGGTTGCCTTGAACACAACCCTAAGCTCAGGCTGACCTCACAACACAGGCCAGTTCAGAGGAGGTGACAGAGTCCACACCTCTGTCTCTCCTGATCTACAGACAGAGCCAGAACTAGGAATATCTGTGCTGGGGCAAAGATTGAAAATCACACCAGGGCATGAGTCACAGAACCATGCTAACTCAATTTGGGCGTGCAGAGTGGGATAGAGCAGGGCAGAGAAGGCACTCACTCACTTTTTAACTACATGTTAAGCTTTATTATTTCGCCCTGATAAAGATTCTGCCTCTGCCCTCTGGAGTTAAGACCTCTGGGCAAAGTTCCAATAGTCCTGCCTCCTTATGGCTTTGCTTTCTTAACTACTTGGAGTTGGGTATGATGGCAGTAAAACAGTGCCCAACTGATTGTCAAGATGAATAAATATCCCCTTATCTTCATAAACCACTTTTCCTTTAAGGCAGAGCTCAAGTCTCAAGTGTTGGGGCAGCTAGTGGTGCAGTAGATAGAGTACCAGTCCTGGAATCAGGAAGACCTGACTTCAAATTCAGTTTCGATACTTATTACCTGTGTGACCCTGGGTAAGTCACTTAACCTTGTTTGCCTCAGTTTCTTCATCTGTAAAATGAGCTGGAGAAGAAAATGGCAAACCACTGCAGTATCTTTGCCAAAAAAAAACCCCAAATGGGGTCCCAAAGAGTCAGACAAGACTGAAACAACTGAACAAGTTTTATCTCCTCTAAGAAACTTTCTTTGATTACTCTGGTTCACAATTATTTGAAAGTCTATGAAATATAAAACATTTATTGCCTCCTGGACCAGAGGCAACCTCTTTGTACCCTGAACACTCATAGCATTTGGATCTTCCTTTTTTTATGCACAGAGCAGGGGTTCTTCCCTTTTTTGTGTTATGGATCCTCTCTGACAGTTTGATAAAGCCTGTGGACCCCTTCTCAGAATAATGTTTTTAAATGCATAAAAGAAAACACATAGAATTACAAGGAAACCAATTATATTGAAATATAGTTGTATATATATGTATATATATAAAAATATTTCATGGGTCCCAGGTTAAGGACCTCTGACTCCACCCTCACCATCTTTTTGGTACATCTTGACAGGCAGTGTAGTAGAAGGGAAAGGACACTGGATATGGAGTTGGAACTGGCACAGACCTGAGTTTGAATGCTGCCTCTGACACAGCTATAAGTTAAGATTGTGGGTCAGTCATTTTTCCTCTCTAGGCTCAATGTCCTCAGCTGTAACCCCTACTCCCATAGGAGTTGTTGTGAAGTTCAGATGAGACTATGCCCATAAATGTTTTGTAAACCTTGAAGCAAGACAATGATTCTAGCTGAAATTAAGATAGCTCCCATTAAATCGTAAGAGGGTAGGAATTCTTACTTATTTCTTTTTTATCTTCCCCACAGACTAGAACAGAGTAGGCAGTTGTAGTTTGTGTAATGAATGTGGCATTTCTGATACAGTTATTTTAATTTTCATCTGTTTGGGAGTACAAACAATAAGCATTTATTAAGTACCTATGGTGTGCCAGGCACTGTACTAGGTGTTGAGAGTAGAAAATGGAAACAGTCTTTGCCTTCAAGAAGCTTGCATTCTATCAGGGATGCATAGATCAAGATAGATACAAGGTACATTTTTTGGGGGAGGAAACATTAGAAGTTATGGTGATGAATGAATGAAAAAAAGGAAAAGCATTTAATAAGTGCTTACTGTGCACAAAGTTAAGTGCTAGAGATAGAAATGGAAATTCCTCCCCTAAGGAAACTTACACTCTAATTAGGGAGACAACAGGCATAGGAGAATTCATCTGTAGGATGAAGAGAAGGGCACAGAGGTCATAAAGATGCTGCTACAGGGCTGATGTTGGATCCTGAGAGTCCTTAGGATGGATGAATGGGGCATCTACCTTGGCCCACCCCTATTGGGAAGGGGAGAATGGGTCAGGCAGGAAAGGAGATTCTGGGCTCTATCTGTCAGGGGTGGCAGTAGGTGTTCAATGTCCTGCCAAGTAGGAGAAAAGGTGAAAGGGGCATTGTCAGAAAGCTTAGGAATAGGTTTTGGGGATGGGGAGGAGAAGTGGGGTCCTGTGGGCATCAGTTCTAGATGCTCTTGGATGGGGTCTGGTAGCAGCGTGTGTGTGGTGTATATGTGTGAGTGTGTGTGTGAAAATGGAGGCCTCTACCAGGTATCAGCTATAGTTGTGGACCTCCAGGTAACCCCGGTGGGGTTCTGTGAACGTCCATTGGCAGCAAAGGGGGGCACAGAGACCCTGCTGTGACTGGGAATCAGGAAAAACCTCAGGTAGAAAGTAGTGCTTTTAGCTGAGTCCTGAAAGGGGTCTAGGGTATCTAAGAGGCAAGAGGTAGGTATATGACTTGATTTTTCTTCAGTTGGATTATAAAACCCTCAGAGCTAGGATGTATGCTATTGAATTCTTTGTAGCATTCAAGGTCTCCAGCATAGGACTGGACCCATAGAGGATATTACTGAATGAAAACCGCATAGAGACCTTTTTATGATGAAATGACCCTATGACCAAGATGATAGAAGAAGAGTTACATCCTGACAATAGATACTGCAAGATCTAACATAACAATTCTGAGTAATATGCTGTATCAGTAACCATAATAAGGCAGTCAAATTCTGGAGCATTTCTGTAATTGTCTCCTTGAAGCCTGCAGACCAGACCTGAAAAAGAATGACTTAACACTCTGTGTTACTTTGTGGAGTCTCAGCCACCTCCAGAAAACATGCCCTTTGCCAAGAGGCAGAGAACTAACTAAAGGCAGTATCTTACATGAGTCACTAGAGAGAAATGAAAATTGTGTCCAGGCTGGAAAAGAATCCATTTGAAAATGACACATCCACTTCTAGAATACATTTCCACCCTCCTCTGATCTGAGGAAAGAACTATCACACACCCACACCCTTTCTCGCACATGCACACACAAGTAGACAGCATGACAGGAACAAAAAACTTATTTCGTGTCTACAAAGCTGAAATCACGCACAAAGAAATGGATAGATTTGGATCTGTAGCTAGAGGTCTTTCTGTCTCTGTCTCTCTCCAAATTTCTCTTTCCCTCTCTTAATCCCTCGGCCTCTTTTCTCTCAGTCTTAATTTCTCTCTCTCTCTCTCTCTCTCTCTCTCTCTCTCTCTCTCTCTCTCTCTCTCTCTCTCTCTCTTTCTCCTTTTCTCTCCTCCTCCTCCTTTT
>NW_027185761.1:23643030-23656900 GCF_028583685.1 Petaurus breviceps papuanus
TCTGGACCATGAATTTTATTGTGAGGAGACATGGTGTAGAGGGAGAGAGCTAACCCAAGTATCATGAAATCAGGCATCTAGCTGTCTGACCTGGGCAAATCATTAAGCAATAAATCATTGTTGTTGAATCATTTCAGTCACATCTGACTCTTTGTGACCCCTTTTGGGATTTTCTTGGCAAAGAGACTGGAGGAGTGGTTTGCCATTTCCTGCTCTAGATCCTGTTACAGAAGAGGAAACTGAAGCAAATAGGGTTAAGTGAATTGCTCAGGGGCACACCCGCTGTTAAGTGTCTGAGACTGGATTTGAAATCAGGCCTTCCTGACTCCAGACCTGGCACTTTGTCCACTGTGTTATTTAGTGTTTATTAATCACTTACTATGTACCAGGAGCTAGAAATATGAAGACAAAAAATGAAACAATCTTTATCTTCAAGGAAATTACATTCCATAGGGGAGACAATATGCACATGAAATTATATACAAGACACATACAGAAATAAATACAATACACTTTGTGTGTGTGTATGTGTGTGTGTGTGTGTGTGTGTGTGTGTATACACTACCTGTTGGAGAAGGGGCAGGAATCAGAAAAGGCTTTACACTGAAGGTATCTTTTGAGCAGTTTTGAAAGAACCATGGGATGCTAAAGAAGAGATGAGGTGAGAGTGTGTTCTATTCGTGAGAGACAACGAGGGCAAAGATGCAGAGATGGGAGGTTTAATGTCAGGCCAGTTTTTCGAGAAAAGGCATAATACAAGATAAAGCTGGAATAATAGTCCAGGGCTAGGCCATGAAGGTCTTCAAAAAATGAAATCAATAGCGCTCCTCTGGAGTTTATTGAGTAGGGGAGTGACATTTTAGGAAAATTACTCGAGTAGCTGTGATTGTATTGGAGAGAGGGTCAACTCGAGATAGGTATCCCAGTTAGGAAGCTTTTGCAGTAGTCCAGGTGAAACAAGATGGCAACCTGCACTAGGGGGGTGTCTGTGTGAATAGAGGGAGAGCAGGGGGACTGATTTGAAAGATGTTGCAAAATTGGATGAATATGTAGGGTGAGGGCCAGTGTGGCATCAAGGATAATGCCAATGTTGCTAACCTGAGTGACTGGAAGGATGGTTTCTCTAGGGAAATAGAGAATTGTAAAGGGAAAAGGATTTGGAAAGAACGATGATGTTTAATTTAGGATAATGTTGAATGTGATTTGTCTATGGAAAATCAAGTTTGAGACATCCACTGTGCAGTAGGTGATGTGAGACCGAAGTTCAAGAGAGAGAGTAGATATAGATTTAGAATTTACTTAATTAATATACTTTAATTTAATTAACTAATTTTATTTCTGTTTATTTTATTTATTTTTATTCATCATTTTATTATTTTATTTACTTTAATAAATTTAATTTATTTTAATTAATTAATTAAGACTCATGGGAACTAGTGTGAGTGAATGTAGGGAGAGAATAGAAGAGGGTTCAGGATAGAATTCTGGGATATCTCCATGTTTAAGGGGAATGCTATGGAAGTAGACTGGGAAGGAATGGTTAGATAGGTAGAAAAAGAAGATGATGTCATGAAAACCCAGAGAGGAAAGAGTATCCTCAAATGCTATGTAAAATGTTTCAGGTAATTCACATACACTAGATTTGGGGGCCAAAAATGGGGGAGCATACTTTTAATCCCTGATGTTGAGGCAGCTAAGGCTGGTTGATTTCTTGTGTGTCTTCACTAAGCCTGGCACCAATATAGTGTGCTCCTGGAAGTCCTGTTCTGCCCAAGGAGGGGCCAACTGTTCAGAGTTTTTAAAAATGACACTGGTCAAAGCTTTCATGTTGATCGCCATTGGTACCAGGCTGCAGAATGACTGCTATATTTCCAGTATGGGTAAGATAGAGAGACTCATTCTTCAAACAATCAAAAACCCATTGATAGTGATACTCCTAAACCCCAACTCTGATCATGTCCCCATTGGCCTGTACCATTTCTCCCTTCCTTCAACAATGTGCAGTAGACCTCAAATATTTCTAGCATAAAACACAAAATCCTTTGCCTGCCTGGTACTTAAAGCCTCACTACAGCCTACCCTCACACATATTTTATATTCTAGCCAAATTGGCTTTCTAGCTGTTCACCCCCCCCCCTCTCCTCCCGTGTCTGGAATGTACCTTTTAGAATCTCTAGTAACTAACTCCCTTTAAAGCCTAGCTTGTCTACCGCTGCCTTGGCAAGGTTGATTCCTGATGTTGCTACTTGTTATCTCAAAGGTTTTCACTCCTCTGTATACCTTGTGTCCCCTACTTTTCTCTTCCCTCTTTGTAGAACATAAATTCCTTGAGGGCAGGTACTATTTAATTTTCTTCTTTATGCCCTGAAGACTTATACAGTACCATGCTTTACAAATATTTGCTGTGTTGAAATGAGTTGAATAAACTCTTGGGTTTTATTTTCCACATCAGTGGGGGTAGAACTAGATTGTTTTAAAACTCTTCACATTTAAAATTTGATGGTTCTGTGGAACATCTGCATAGCTAAAACCTGAGGCAAATCCAGTCATTCAGTTCTATCCAACAAATATTTTTCCATACCTACTTTGTGCAAGGTGGTATAAGGAGGGAGAGGCAGCTTGACTTAGAGAACAAGCCAGTCTCAGAGCAGGGATGACTTGGGTTTAACTTCTATCTCTGACATATGTAGGCTGTGTGACCCTAGGCAAGTCATTTCACATTTTATTCTCCCCCTCCTTCTTAAACTCCTCCCCCAACTCTTTAAGACTAGGAAAAAAAATGTGCTCATCTGCAATGATAGAGAGACTTTCCTCACTGGAAGTTCCACACACAGGTTCAAAACAACATAGGTACAAGATACTATTCTAAGCACTGGAAATACAAAGGCAAAAAGCCCCAAAACAGGGTTATTAACCTGTTTTTATGCATCATTATCCTCTTTGGCAATCTGATGAAGCTTGTGGATTTTTTCTCTAAAGAATGATTCTAAATGCACAAAATAAAACAGAAGATTGCAAGGAAAACCAATTATATTGAAAGTTAGCAATATGTATGCACAATAAGTATATACATACATACAATATATATCACATGTGTGTACATATACATATATGTATATGTGTGTATACATGGAGAGAGAGAGGGGGTGGAGTGAGAGAGTTATGACCTCTGGTTAAGAACCCCTTCCTTAAATAGCTCCTGCCCTCAAGGAGCTTACATTCTAAGAATGAAACTAAATATGGTGTAGTGGACCTCTAGTTTTGATCCTGACCACTCTGAATTAGCCACTTTTCCCGAGGTAACTCATATCTTCCCCTAATTTGCTCTCTGGATCTCCAAATTCTCTTTTGTTGTTCAGGACTGGCTCAGAGTTATTTCAGAAGTGAATAGTTGCTTTTGTGTGTTTGTTGTGGAGGGAGTGGGGGGTGGGGTGGGAGGAAGATAATGCCACTCTCATGTTAGGTGAACAGTTGAGTAGTTGAGCTGGTTCTATGTTTCCCCTGGACTTTCTAAAATTAATCCACTCCCAACTATCCTTCAGACCTTTAGGACCAGCTGACTCTGAAGACAATCTCTCCCACACTGCTTTGGGGGCAGAGCAGTGTTCCCAGGCCCAGACACTTTCCTGAAGGGGTTCTAGGATGCAGAGTGGAAGCTGCTGCCTTAGAAGAAATCATTCCAAGGGCAACTACTCTGTGGGAAAAAAAAGAAATCTGGCATCCTTACGCTAATGGCCAGACACTAGGTGACAGGCAAAAAAATAGCTTAACAGCAGATACCTATCTGAATGCTCACAATACAGTAATGGGTTAACACCCTCTAGTCTAGAGATGCTAGGCACTCATTTGCTGGCAGCCTCTCATCAAAGGTTGTAAAGCTTTTTTTCTAAATAAATAAATTAAAAGACATACCCCTCCTCAAAACTATAGAACCATACTTTTTTAAAAGATGGAGTTAAAAATTTGAGACTAAAGAACTATAACATTTAAAAAATAGAAAACAAGTTTGTTTTATTATTTTATTTACCTGAGTTTACAAAAATACCACTTAAAATGTATTTCAAGATCAAGATATAAAAATAATCCATTAGTAGACTGTTAGAAGTAGAAGGAAGCATAGAGATAATTTACTTTAGCCTCCTCTTTTGACAGATGAGGAAACTGAGGTCCAGAGAAGCTAAACGATGCTCAAATTCACATAGCTAGTTAGAGGCAAAACCAGTCTCACCTATTAACTAGGATAACACCAGACCCTTTACTGAATGGCATAGGTCGTGGGAGCCGAGCAGACAGTGTGGGCAAGTGATCGATGTTGAGCCCAAGCACATGGAGTGGCCAGGAGGCTTTGGAGGCTGCAGTGTGAAGAGAGCACCTCCCTTTTATACATTCTGGAGGCCTGTCACAGCTTTCTAACTTGTCTCTCCACTTCTAATCTCTCCCCTTTACAATCCTTCTTCCATAGCTGCCAAAAAAAGTTTCTTAAAGTCTGAAAATGTCACCCAATTGCTCAGGATCACACTTTAGCTTGTCATTTAAAGCCCTCACAGATTGGCTCTAGGTTTTCCAAGTTTATTTCAAATTATTTCATTTACTGTCCCACTTAATATTACCAGAACTCAGTATGTAATCTGTTGCCTCTCTACCTTTGCAAGGACAATGTCTGGTGTTTGGAATGAAGTTCTTTCTTGTTTCTTAAGAATTGTTTTGGGGGCGGCTAGGTGGCACAGAGAGTGGAGCACCAGCCCTGGAGTCAGGAGGACCTGAGTCAGATCCAGCCTCAGACACATAACACAAAATACTAGCTGTGTGACCTTGGGCAAGTCACTTAGCCCCAATTGCCCTCCAAAAAAAAAGAATTGTTGTGTAAGGGTGGGGTGTACCACTTAAATTGAGATAAAGTAAGGAGGGGAAAACTAGCCTAAATCAACTGCTCAAAGATTTTAGATAAAGTGTGAAAAGACCTTCCAGGAAGAGCATTCAAATTGACTGAGGAAACTGTGGGGTCTTCTATAAAATCATAGACCAGTGCAAAACCAGGAAATGGAGATTCAGAAACAAAAGGAAAGTGAGATAGATCTCTGCTCTCTCCCATCTCTTACCTGGGAAATGGCAAATCTCAGAGTTCCCCGACCTCTGGATCACAGCCTAGTGCCTAGGCCCTAGTCCCATATTTCTTAACCCAAGAAGAAAAGAACAAACACACAGAAGCAGAGGAACAGATGCCATGTTGCCATGGCCAGACTGGGGGGGAGGGTGCAGGAATTAAGGCTCGAGACCTCCCTTACCATGTGGCATCTTCCTCACTCCAATGAAGCCCCAGGAAAGATAGCCCAAATCATTCCATCAGCACCATCTGTGAGCATCTCAGTTCTGGCTCCTAAACCAATCAAAAGGCTCCTCTTCTTCATGTGGTAAGCAGACTGGAAGCAATACTTGCCCATGCTCTGAACTCCATGTGGGGATTGCAGCAGCAGAGTACACTGCATACACTCATAAGCAAGGGCTCTCTGGCCAGTCCCTACCATGATACTACCTTCCTTCAAGGCTTAACTCAGGTGCTACTTAATAGTAATAATGATGATTATCATTGATATAGCTCTTTAAGGCTTGCAAAACACTTTACATATGTTGTCTCAGTTGATGCTCACAAATCCCCTGCTATTATTATCCCCATTTTACAGATGAGGAAACTGAGGCAGATGGATGATGTAATTTTCCTGGGGCCACAAAGCTAGTAAATTTCTTAGGCTGGTTTTCCTAATCCCAAATTAAGATCTGTACCATCTAGGTCACCCCACTGTTTCCTCATTTAATCCAGCTCTCAATCCTCTGGATCTTAATCCTTTGACTAAATCCACAGGATTGAATCGTCTTGTGGTCTTTCATATACTTCTCTATTTACCTGCTATATTCTCAAGAAGCTTCTTGAGGGCAAGGTCTTTTTCCCATTTTGTTTTTGTATCCCTGGCATGAGGCCTCATGTCTTTCACATAGTAGGGTCCTCAACAAATGCTTATGTTGGTTTGGATTGGCTCCTTAGCCTATAGGTGCTAAAAGTTGGGGCTCCAAGACTGGGGCAGAAGGACAGTGGAGTAGTTTATTTCTGCTTGCCAAACCACTTCGGCAAAACCTTAAGAGTTTCCAGTCATTTGCCTTGAGTACTGATTGGCGATCTGGAGAGACCTAAAAGTATCTTTCCATGGAGCAACATATACTTTTCCAAAAGATATTGATGGCAATTTTTCTTACTTTCATGATTTTAATATGAAATTTAATAGGTGTGACTTTGGGCAAATCATTTAAGCTCTCAGTGCTTATGTCATTTACTCTCTCTAAGATTCTAAGGTGTGAAGAAGGTACTGACTCCCATGGGCACAGGAAGTTTCCTATTCAGGAGGTCCCCAACAGAACAGGTTTTGCCCCTATCCTTATCTGTCTTCCTTTCTTATTAACTTTTTTTTAAACCAGCACATTTTGGGGTCTGTTTTTACTTATTGAATTTAATCCATTTTATGGATCCATTGAAGTTTCTATTGGTTTCTAAGTCATAATTAAGCTTTTCTACTTGTTTGTGATAAATTACTGATTCTAAATTTGCAAATGGGCTAGTTTCCCAGAAGTGGGTTATTGCTACATACGTCAGTATACAACATCTGGCTTTTTCGGTGGGGTCTGGATAACATTCATTTCATCATGAAAAGGAGAAGAAATAGGAGATAGCTACATTATTGTGCCTGCCCTCATTATCTTAGCAGTGCAATTAGCTCCTGTTCAAAAAGAGAGACCCTTGGGCATGTTCCTTGGAAGCCTGTTTGAGATTTCATCTCAGTGACAACGTCCAATCCACAGTTATATTCAATTTCTGATCTCAGTCAAGTCAAGAGTGGCAGTGCTTCAGACTTGGTCCTGATTTGCTTTTATTTATTTTCAATCATGAACTTGAGTAAGAGAAAGACCAAAGATAAGAACCCTCAAAGTTCTCTGCTTGCAGAAGTTCTACTTTAGACATTCAGAATTAGAGGATCATGGGATTATTGGTTTGAGATCTGGAAGGGATCTCAGAGACCATCTAGGGCAGTACCCTCATATTATAGATGAGGAAACTGAGGCCCAGGGAAGTGAAGGGGCTTACCCAAGGTCACACTTACAGAGGGTATGCTAATAAATGTGTAACAGTCACCTCTCTGAGAGAAAAATGCACCCACGAAAACTCTTATGCTTAATTTGCATTATTAATATTTTCACATCAGTTTCTTAAGTCTAGGCAATCAACAAAACAATAAATCAAGCCCTAATTTGCATAGTTTACAAAATGCAATCATTAGCTTCAGAGCTAGAGGCCTTGTTGGGCGCAGAGGCTCCCTTTGGACCCAAGAGCTCTGATTCCAGCGGTGCCTTTTCCATGGTAGCTCACCTGGATGAGGATCTGTACAGAGGAGGTATAAAACCCAGCGAGCAAAATGATGCTGGTCACGTGAAACCCCCAAATGCTAAAAACACCAATAGAAACTCGAAGAATCGCTATCACACACTGAGTACCACCAATGTCCCATTTCAAAAGGAATACAAGACCATGGGAAAATTGTGGTCTCTGATCTTGAAGAGGACTCTGATGGCTCAAAGAAACAGCTACTATGCCACTAACACTCCCTGCCCTCTCTGCTATGGGTACTTGTGTGCCATGAACTTGCGCTTTTTATATATGTGATATATATCATATATAATGCAATAGAATTATATAGATTAGATAATATAGCATTTCAAGGTTTGAGAAATGCTCTACAACATTATCATCTTTGATCTTAACAACAGTCTTGGGAGGTAGGTGCTATTATTATCCCTGTCTTACAGATGACAAAACTGAGGCAGACAGACATTAAGTGACATGTCCAGAGTCATGCAGATAGTAAGTGTCTGAAGCTGGGTTTGAACTTAGGTCTTCCTAGTTCTAAGTTCAGTATTCTATTCACTGTCCTGTCTGTCTCTGTCTCCCTCTTTCTCTCTGTCTCTCTTTTTCTCTCTCTCTTTCTCTTTCCCCCCTCAAATATACACATATATACATACATGTGTGTATGTATATGAATATGTGTGCATATACATATATGTATAATAAGTAAATAAAGGAATTAAAGAGAATCACTAAAGAGAAGCATTGGCCGTAAGGGGAATTGGGAAAAGGCTTCTTGTCCAAGGAGGCTTTAAGTTGGGATATGAAGTAACTCAAGTTAAGACTTCCTCCCTCCCCTCCCTGATGCAGCGCAAGCCCCTCTTTTTACAGAGAGAGAAAAGGAGGTCCGAAGTAGCTGAGTGATTTTTTCCCAAGGGTGCCTGGTGAGTTACTAACTAACCAGGTTGGCACATGCATTCAGGTCTCTTGATTTCTCTTCCACTTGGTGCCATGGCTCATGTCCTTGGTTTGCAGCTTCCCAATGAGCTTACCATTACCATTTAATGATGATGATGATGTGACAGCAGTTTTCACCACAAGACTGAGCTCTGCCTTTGGGCTCAAGGTGGATGAGCATGACTTTCTGGAGGTCTGTGCTTTGAGGGCTGATTCTTTCATAGACTGAATCTATGATTTCATTGATGTAAGAAACTCCTGCTAAGGAAACTCCCTCTTCCAATGCACAAAGGCAACTGCAACTTATCATCTTGGAGAGATGCCTAGGGTTCTGAGAGGTTGAGTGAATTCCCCAGAGTTACAAAGTGGAACTTGAACCTTGGCCCTTCTGACTCCGAGGACAGTTTTCTATGTACCATGTTAGGTTTTCATTCTGGGTGTTAACCACTTTCAATCTCACACACTTAAGACTGATGATGACAGTCAGTAGTCACTGGTGAAATTGCCTCCTAATTAGCTTCTTCATTAGCTGTGCTAATTTACATCTTAATTAGCCTTAATGGAGCATAATAATGAATCCCAACGTTTGGCTCCCTGTTACCATAGCATAGAAGGGATAGAAGGCCTCTAAGACTAAATGTGATGCCAGTCTAATGAGGGAGCCTGGCAGGGAACCCAGTAGGGAATTTTGTTTCTGCCAATAAAAGAGGAGACACAGGTCCTGACATTTGGTTTCCTGGATTTGCAGCCCTTCCATCTCAAGAATGATATTGTTTCCCCTCTCCTTTGATCAAGACAGCCCAAGGTGCAAGGCCATAAGTCTAGTCAGTCAGCTTGAAATGCCCCTACAGAAAATTACTTTCCTCATTAAAGTTCAGATCATACCAACATAGAATGTCAGAGCTGGACTTTAGATAGTATTTCTTAATTTCATTATTTTAAGAATCAAGGTAAGGATAGGAAGTAAAATTCTAGTGAGGATCCAGGAGGTCTTCCTGCCTTCAGTGCAAAGAAACAAGTAAAATAAAGATTTTAGAATCAAGAGGATGTGAGTTTGAATCCTGCCTCCAACATTTACTAGTTTTGTGACCCTGGGCAAGCCACCTTTATCTGTCTCAGTCTGCTTATCTGTGAAACAGGGACAATAAAAGCACTTACCTCACATGTCTGTTGTAAGAATCAAAAGAGTGAACATATATAAAACTTTGCAAATTGTAAGGACTCTACAAATGTTAGCTATCATTAAATTCCTACTGTATAAAGGTAGCAGGGGAAATACAAAGATAAACCATTGTCCCTCAAGGACCTGTCCTCAAGTAGCTGACTAATCCAATAGGGTGATGATGCCAAGAGTTATAGCTGTAATACAAGAGATTATATTAGAAGGCCTAAAACTAAACAATGAAGTGTCAGATATGATCTGAGGTAGACAGTCAATGCTCAGTCTTGGAGAAAGTTACAGATAAGGTCCAGATTATGAACTTGGGGCACCAAATGGGGTCACTGTCAGAAGTAATGTATCCAGAAGTAGAAAAAGTGTTTCAGGGTACTTTATTTGGTCTCATGACTTGGGTTAAAGCAAATGTCTGGGTTCAGGATTTTGAGAACATTGGTACTGAGGAAATCATGCAATCACGAGCCCTATTGTTATGTAATGCAGCAAGCAGATAAACCAAGCATATACACACTGATGTAAAAAGTCAGGTTTGTCCTCACATAGGTAGGAAACTTACCTCAACTTGAAGGAGAGACAAGATGGGGAGGGAACATGTTCAATTTTGGTGTTCATGTGGCAGTATTATATACTCTAAGATCGGGCTTGGTTGAGAACGGATACCTGGTGCCAGATGTAAGAGGGGGAATTCCTAATCAGACCCAGATGTGGTGGAAAAGTTATTGGGGGGTTCCTTATTGACATACCAGGTTCGGGCAAGGGATGTATCTTTATTGGGACAATAAACTGGTGGGAAGATCTAATGTTAACTAAGGACAACAGAAAGAAGATGCCTCAGGACTCCTGCAGCATGTCAAGAATTCATCTCACCCAAAAGCGGCAAGCCTTAGCTGCTTGATGTAGAGTTAAAAGTGGAGAAATATAAACTGTCAGTTTGGCCTCTATGCTTCTAGGAGCATAGGAACACTTCGTCTAAGTGACTGCACATTGGAGTCCTATCATTATAAATATACTATCAAGCAATCTCCGTAACAAACAATAACATCAAACAATAATAATAACATCAAAAATATAAAGTTTACAGTCATCGCAAAGGGGAAAGTGATTCACAAAATGGTAAAGTTGAAACTGAAACGCAGATCTTCTGCCGCCCAGTCTGGGGCTCCTTCTATTAACTATATTCCAGTTATTTCTCCCAAATATAAAATCCTCATTGTTATTCTTTTCCATTTCAGACTCTCCTGATCCATTCAGTGGGATAAGAATGTTCATTCAGTCAGCCAGCATTTATTAAGGACATTTATTATTATTAAGCCAGCATTTATTATGTATCAGGCGCTGTCCTAGAGACTTTGTATACAAAGATAAAATGAAAAGGGGCCTCTCTCAATCAATAAATCAGTCAATAAACTTCTATTAAGTGCTTATATGTGACTGGCACCATACTGAGCACCAAGGATTTAAAAAAAGAATAAAAAACAGTCCCTGCCCTCAAGGAGCTTACTTTCTAATTGGGGAGACAATGTAATAAATAGGTACATAGAAAATACTTACAGAGGAAATACAAGGTAACCTTACAGGTGAAGGGACTAGCAGTTGGGGAGAAGGCCTCCTTCAGAAGGGAGCATTTGAGTAGAATTTTGAAGCAAGTCTGGGGTAACTAGAAAGATGGTGGTGCCCTCACCAGTCAGAGGAAAGCTCAGGAGTGGTGTAGAATTGGGGGTGGGAGGGAAGGAGAATGAGTTCAAATGTGGATATGTTACGCTTGAGATGCCTATGGGGTATCCAGTTTGAAATAGGCAGTTGGTGAGTCTGGAGCTCAGGAGAGAGACTCCAGCTTAAGGTAGCTAAATGGTTCAGTGAATAAAGTGCTGGACCCAGTGATGGAGTCTGAATGTAAATTGAAATATACTTTTAAACTTTCTTTATTATTCTTTTTTGTCTGTGTTCTCTTTTGCAACATGGCTAATATGGACTGTACATATATAATATGTATCAAATTGCCTGCCTTCTTGAGGAACACAATTTTTGAAACTAAAAAGCTATAAAAAAAAAGTTAAAATTGTTTTTACATATAATTGAGAAAGAAGCTAAAACAAAATTCTTAAAAAAAGAAAAAAAAAACCCAGTAAATTGTGGGTTTATTGATAGCCCTTAGGGAGGTCTTAACCTCACATGCTAGAATTGAGGAGTCTTTCTAGGTAATTTGTGAAATCCTTGTAACTGACCCTCCATGTACTTGCTGATCTCAAGTCATGACAAGCTCACAGACAATGGAAACAGACTAATATATAAAAATTATAAAATACTACCAGCAGCAATGAATCAAAAGAGTGCAAAGTTGGTTTTTTTTTTTTTAGGGGGAGGCAGAGGACAGAAGAAGAGAAAGACGCTTCTTGGCCACTGAAGCTGAGGAGTAAGGAAGATCCACTACTAGTCAGCATCTTCTCCAATCTGAATCTGCAATCCCATTTGCCTCCCATGGATGATGATTCTAGCTTCCTCAGGGGGTGTATTACTTGTTTTCTACTTCATTAAACAGTCTCTGCCCTGTTTCTTAGACTCCCCTTCCTTCTAGGAGGTTTCTTGGTTGGAGATTTTTTCTCTTCCTCCTTTCACTAGGTGCTCCCAAACTTTCTGCCCAGGCAAGGTCTTGCCACCTCTCCATCAAATTCTAGGCAGTTGCTTTTCCCCATGGAGTTAGCTCTTCGGTCTGTGAAAGGTTGTAAGTGGTGTTACACAAACGCAGGGGGACAAAGTGTGGAGTCAGGGGATGGAGTGTTGAGTTTGGGAAACAGAAGGTAGGCTGATTTGTCTGGGGAAGTCAGAGAAATGAAGGTTTCTCTATACACAAAGGCTCTAGGAGATAATAATATCAATGCTCTGAACTCACACAAGTTTTTTTTTCTGAAGAATTCAGAGAACTATTGATTTTTCAGCCTGATTTTCTGTTCCTTACACTGGAGACTGGGGAAAGTTTTTGTCATAAAAATACTATAAGGATTTAAAGTCAGAAGGTAACCTTAGAGATCATGTAGTCTACTCTCCCCTGTTTTATGAAGAAGGAAGCCAAAATGAAATTAGATGAAGTGATTATTCCACAGGCAGCCAAGTTTCGACTACAGGTCCTCTGAAGACACCATGCCAGCATGCTTTTCATTAAGCCAAACTGCCTTGCTTTAGAGTTGTGAAGCTGTGAGCGTTGTGTTTCCCTCATAGCTCTACTAGGCACACTATCATCTCTCTGTCTCTGTTTCTGTCTCTATCTCTCTTTTTCTGTGTCTGTCTCTGCTTTAGTGCTACTACAGATTGGAATGTCTGAATCGGTGTGATTCACCAACTTCAACCTCCTCCACTAGCATAGATCGCAACTGTGTGCCAACATGCTAAGCCATTCCCTGTATATTTCATCAGTACCATTATAGGTCTTCCTATTTTTAGTCTTTCCTCATTCCAGCCCATTATTCAGAGTAGCGCGAGATTAATCTTCTTATGATATGTTTTGCCTACAGCAGTCCACTGTATAAAAAACATTCCGTGGTATTATGTCCAAAATTCTTAACCTTCAATTTGAGGCTCATCCAATCTCTCCAACATTGTGACATAGTACTACCCTACATAAATCAGCCAATCAATCAATATTTATCAAATACCTAGTATGTGCCAAGCACTGTGCCAAGGTCTGAGGACACAAAGAAAAGCTCAGAAATGCTGGCTGACTCATCCTCCAGACGCATCCCTGGTCTTCATTCACACAGTTTTCCTTGTCTAGAATACCCTCCACCATCCTTTTCAGTTATCTCCCATCCTTCAAAGCCCAAGTCAGATGCTTCTTCCTCTAGGAAATCTTAACCAACAACCCCAGGTCATGTGATCTGTTTTCATCCTCTGACCTCCTATGGAAGGTCTTTGACACTTGACATGTACTGCCTTGTACACCTCACTCTGTGCATTCCAATTTCTCTTTAGTTGCTTTATTGCCACCTTGGAAAATCTCTGCACATTGGCAACTCCCTCCTTGAGGCCATCATGTTGGAATGACTTGGGATGACTCACCTTGACTCTGTGGGTGCTGCCTCCTTCTCCTTGTCCACCATATTGCCCTCATGTAGGTACCTTTCTTTTCCCCACCATCTTTCCAGCATTCAAATGTATTATCTTTTCCCATTAGAATGTAAGTTCCTTGAAGGTAGAGACTGCCTTGATTACTTATAATTGTATCCCCAGAATTTAGCACAGTACCAGGCACACTTGGTGAGTGCTTAATGAATGTGCTATCTATCTATCTATCTATCTATCTATCTGTCTGTCTGTCTGTCTGTCTGTCTGTCTGTCTGTCTGTCTGTCTGTCT
>NW_027185761.1:23656910-23659245 GCF_028583685.1 Petaurus breviceps papuanus
TCTATCTATCTATCTATCTATCTATCTATCTATCTATCTATCTATCTATCTATCTATCTACCTGTCTGTCTATCTGTCTGCCTATCTAGTAGTCAGTTAGCTAGCATCTTTAGTCAGATTACAATTTTTTTGAGAGTAAAGTCTAAGGCTTATACTTCCTGTGACCTCCATGGTGCTAAATAAATAGCAGATGTTCAACAAATGCTTGTTTGTTATTATGCGCACCAGTAATAACAATTCCTATTTTCTTTAGGCTTTAAGGATTACAAAGCCCCTTTCCAGTGTGTAGCCCTTTGAAGTGGATAGTACAAACATAATCCTAATTTTACAGAGGAGAAAATGGAATCTCAGAGAGGTTAAATGCTTGCCCATGGTTGTCCACATAATAAATGACAGAGAATGAATTTGAACCCGGGTCTCCTAATTCTAGGTCCACTGCTTTTCTCACTATATCATGGTAATCTGGAAAAAGGTCTTTTCCTTTTGATTTAGGATAATGCAATAGCTCTAATATCACAAGGGAAAAAATGAGAGACACAAATTAATTTGCCCCCAAATCCCCCAATTCTCTTGATCATTAAGCTAAGGCTAGAAATCAAGTCCCCTGAACCACAGGTGAACTCTCCTATCATTACCATACCATGTAGATTCACTCTGGGCACAACTATTCAATCAACCCCTTTTCAGTCTGATCATTTGGAAGGATGTCTTAATGAATGGATCACTGTATAAGCCCACAGAGATTGGTTGATTGGTTGTGATAGTAATGGCAATTAAAGATTCCCCTGTATTGGCTTGGTTTCAAATTGATTGTGTTAAAACCCAGAGTTTGTTAATCCCACCTGTGGGATGGGCTTGTTGATGTGAAAAGAAAGTCCTGAACTGGGAGGAGCTGGTGACATTGATTTGGAGAGACACTAGAGAGAGGCGGAAGATCTTTTTGGAAGCAGCACCTCGTGGAGAGAGAGAGACTAAGAGAATTGCTGGTGGCCGCTTTGAATTGCCCTGGACTTTTGAGACCTGCCCCCTGAGCTGCCAAGGACTGAGGAGACATGGCTGTTTTGCTGGTACTTTGTCTGTCTGTTTTGATGTTGTTTTGCCAGATTTGTCCACTGGTGAAAGACAGTCCTTTTGTTGAAGAAGTCCTGGAACCTGGCTGTTCGCTAAGAAGCCCTGAGACTGTCCTGCAGACAGAGAGTGAATACTGTCCACTGGTGAGGGACAGTACTGTTGTTGCAGGGGTCTGGAGACTGTCCTGCAGACAGAATGAATACTGTCCACTGGTGAAGGACAGTGCTGTTGTTGCAGGGGTCTGGGAGCCTTTCTGTTGGTTCAGAAGCCCTGAAGAAGGATTTTCTTGTTGTATGTTTACAGAAATCCTGGGAGAGGGCTTTGCTAATGTGTTCAGGGGTTCTAGGACTGTTCTACAGACAGAGGATGAATTCATGAAGGGACTGGCAATGTATCTTATGGCCTTGCTAAGCCTTGTCTCCCCAGGAACTAAGATTGCTGAGAACTTGCCTCCTGTCAAGATGAAGAAAAGAGCTCCATTTGGGTATTAAGTGCTGTGTTTAAACTTGATGTAACTCTGGGGTAGATTCAATTGTGATCCAGGGGTGGGGAACTTTTGACCTTATGTTTGGAAACTAATCTCCATTTGAGAAGAGGGGCTTTGTGGTGGACTTAATTAAGGTATAGCCTAGGGGTGGAGAAGTATTTAGAACAGGGACTTTGTAATTGATTGAATGATTGGAAGGTCCTGGGGTGGGGTAGTACTTGGAGATTATTTAATAACACTTAGTAAATGCTGTATTTTGAATGATGTCATGTTTTGATCTTCTCTGTTCTTGGTTTGTCACTGAATAAAATAGAGAGCACCTATGCTGGTATTTTGAACCTGGGAAGTTGCCTTTCCTTGGCCTTACATTACATTGGTCAAATGCAATTAAGACAAACAAAAATCCCCAAGCAAACATTTTTCCATCAATTGTCCTTCCTACCTGGACACAACCAGAGTCTTCCAGGCTGTTCTTTTCCACGTCACCCAAGGCTGTCTTGTGTTTAATGAGCAACACTTCTATGTGACTGTTTATAAGCAGCAGCCAGCTACCTGAGTAGGAGAAAAGATGGGTGTGTGTGAAGAGTCAGTGACTGTTGAGCATTAAGTGGAGTGAGTCCTGAAAGATTAGACTGGGACTCACCCAGAGGAAAATCAAGTTAACTAGATTTGCTGAGACACCAACTAGAGTACAAATGCTCCAGGACCTTACAGTATGAGGCAAAGAATTTCTCTCTCTCTCTCTCTCTCTCTCTCTCTCTCTCTCTCTCTCTCTCT
>NW_027185761.1:23659255-23670236 GCF_028583685.1 Petaurus breviceps papuanus
CTCTCTCTCTCTCTCTCTCTCTCTCTCTCTCTCTCTCTCTCTCTCTCACACACACACACACACACACACACACACACACTGAATTACTCACATACACTGCTACCACATAGTAGAATTTCTTGATGACATCAGTGATGCCATCATCATCCTAACAAATCTGATAGCACAGTCCCTAGATTGCCAGACTTAGAGTCAGGAAGACCTGAATTCAAATCCTGCCTTACATACTTAGACCCTGAGCAAGCCATTTCTTAGTCACAGTTTTCTCATCTGTAAAATGGGGATGATCAACACCTTCCTGCAGAGTTGTGTGATTTGCATTTAATTTAATTTAACTTAATTAATAATAACAGTGTGAGCTGTTATTATTAATTGTTATTGGTCCTATCACTTCTCGATCATCTGGGTCTCTTAATTTGATATTTGGTTCTACCACTAACTCCGCCAAGACATCAGATGTAGGATCCTAGGACAAAAGGCTGCTAAGTTCAAAGGGGCCCGAGAACATGAGCATGGAAGGTCATAGCTGGAAGGGACCTTGAGATGCCAAATATCACAGCTTGAACATAACACATAGAATATTAGTGCCAGGGGGCACTCTAGACATTCTCCAGTCTCACTGCTTCATTTTACAGATGAAAAAACAGAGAGCCAGAGACAGCAATGCTTCTCATTCTCTGTCCACTTTTAACTTGGATTATGAATATCCAGTGCTATTGCTGTCTTGCTCTAGGGAACTGGCAGAAAGCAGAGCTGGTATATTTCTGACTAGACTGAGCTGACTTACAGCTTCATTGCTCCTCCAGAGCAGGTACTGTCTTTTGCCTTTTTTTTTTTGTATACTTGGTGCTAAGCACAATGCCTGGCACACAGTAGGTGCTTAATAAATATTGATTTGGGGGCAGCTAGATGGCACAGTGAATAGAGCACTGGCCCTGGAGTCAGGAGGACCTGAATTCAAATATGGCCTCAGATATTTGACACTAGCTGTGTGACCTTGGGCAAGTCACTTAACTCCAATTGCCTTGCCTCTCCCCTCCAAAAAATAAAATAAATAAATATTGATTGCTACCCATAACAATGATGATACTTTCTGTTCTGGCATGACTCAAGATTAAAGAGGAGAAGAATTGGAAGAAGAAGTTGGGAAGATAAAGAAAAGGGAACTGGGTGTGTCGGGGAACTATCTCCACCAACCAGATCACACAGCTTGTCTATGACTTAGGAGGCAAGTCCTAGAGAGTTGTTCAAGACACAGAAAGGTTGTGATTCCCATGCCTGGACCACTCTCCCTCCTCTGCTCTAACCACTGCCCTCTCTGACTTCCTTTAACTAAAACCCACTTCTATAGCAAACCTTCCTCAACCCTGTTTAATTCCAGTGCCTTCCCTCTTTTGAATATTTCTGATTTATCCTGTGTAAAGCTTGCTTTGTATATATTTATTTGCATTTGTCTCCCCCATTAGATTATAACCTCCTTGAGGGCAGGCACTCTTTTTCCTCTTTTTGTATCCTCAGTGTTTAGCAAAGTTTCTGGCACATAGTACATGCTTAATAAATGTTTATCAAATTGGACTGAATTGACTTGCTAAGGGTCACATAGCCGGTTAGTATTAGAGACAGGATATGATGTCAGGTCTTCCTGCCTCCCAGTCCAGGGCTATTGTTAACGTCCTCACATGGAGTACAAAACCTGGCAAATGTTGGCAATAGCAGGCCAGGAATAATACCCATACTGTTATATTCCAAATCTCTAGATTTTGATTTAACCCAACAAAGAAATTATTTCTAGTATTGGCAGCGAATGAAGGCTGAGTTATAACTTGACCACTGTGGAACCTATTACCAACAGCACCAAACCTAGTATTTACAATCAGATTTTGAACCATATTTTGAACACAACAATAACTTTATATTTTATGAGAATGTTCATAATGTCTCCTCTGCAAAGGAGAACACGAAAGATCTAGCTGAAATTCTAGCTGGGTCAGAGGCTTGAATTACAAATAGTTATGAGGAGAGAACTGGAGATCCATAGATCCCCTTGGATATTGAGAACCCGAACAAGGAGTTTACGGTGAGAAGTGAAGAGTCCCTAGACTCCCTAATGAATTCTTACTGGCAGCCACTTGATACTGTAGCTTCTAGAATCAATCCCAAATAACATCCAGGAGTAACTGCAAATACATAGCAGTTGCCATCAAGGTGTTACCCAGTGGCTATGTTGGCACTTTCTGGGGTGAGTCAGAAGCTACATTTTGTTTTGTTACATAGGCATTCGTTTGAACATAATTGTTGGGATGATTGGAGAGTAGTGAGATAATGAAGAATTACCTCCATGAAAATAAAGATACTTAACCAGTAAAAAAAAATGGGCAAGTAGGTGGCATAGTGGATAGAGCATCAGCCCTGGAGTTAGGAGGACCTTAGTTTAAATTTGACTTCAGATACTTGACACACTTACTAGCTGTGTGATCCTGGGCAAGTTACTTATTCCTGATAGCCTTGTGCCTCCCCCCACCTGGAATCTACTATACTACTGTTCAGATGTTTTCAATCATGTCCAGCTCTTCATGACCCTATTTGGGGTTTTCTTGGCAAAGATACTAGAGTGCTTTCCTTCTCCAGCCCATTTTACAGATGAGGAACTGAGACAAACAGGATTAAGTGATTTGCTGATGGTCACGCAGCTAGTAAGTGTCTGAGGCTGAATTTGAACTCAGGGAGATGACTCCAAGCCCAGTGCTCTATCCTTTTCACCACCTAGCTGCTCACTGCTAATAATGGTCATTCCCAAAGCACTAAGCTTTGTAGGGTGCTTGGATCTCATTTGATCCTCACAGCCGACCTCTAATAGATGCTATAGGTTTTGTTATCCAAATTTTGTTGTTGTTGTTTAAACCATACCCAGGAGTCAGTCTCTCTACCAAGGCCGATCAATATGTGCTCCAAAACTTAGCATCTTAGAGAATGGGCTGGGGAATTAGGAGGCTAGGTGACTTGGCCAGGGACAAAGAGTCAGTACAAGTCAGAGGTTGGATCTGAAGGCAGGTATGTCCTGACAACAAGCTCAGTGGTACCCAGTACCTCACTCTACCTCTCAGGAGATTAGGAGAAGCCGGATGCTAGTCCACTCTCATTTATTTATTTATTCTGGGGGGAATTCTAGCATCCTCATTTGTAAAATCATAGGATTTGGTTCCTTTTATGTGCTGTATTTACTCCATCCCCCATTAGAATGTAAGCTCCTTGAGGGCAAGCCTGTCTTTATTTTTGCTTGTATTTGTAGCCATAACACTTAGCATAGTGACCTGTATACAGTAAGTACTTAATGTTTGTTGCCTGACAATTTGGCTTAAATTATCTCTGAGATTCTTTCTAAAGCTAAAATTTTTGTGATTCTAAGTCTGAAAAATTGCTCATTGTCCTTTAACCTGTTAGAAATGGAAACTTAGTCATCCTGGAACAGTATGTGAATAGTGATTTGCAATGTTCTTGAGAAGTTCATTATTATTCTCCAGAATTTGAGTATTTCCACAGTATTTCTATTCCATGCCTCTCCTGCCCCTTTCAAATTCTCAATATTGAAATCCCCTCCTCCAGAAAGTCTCCTCTGATTCTCCCTCTTCACCTTCTCTCTGTCCTCAAATTTCTGAGAGCACCTTTGCCTGTTCTTCACCACCATAACATTCTTCTTTGTATTATACTCATTTGTGTTCTGGTCTTCCTCCACTCTCCTTCAAGTAGAATGTAAGTTCCTTGAGGTCCAGGAACACATTGTCACCATTATCAAACATTTCTTAAGCATCTATGTCCTAGGCACCATGTGAATCCCTGGGGGTACAAAGAAAGGAGAAAATAAGAGTCCATGCCTTCAAGGAGCTTACAGTCTAATAGAGGAGACAATATAAAAATAACTATGTACAAAAAAGTTAACTACAATGTAAATGGGAGGTTATGTCAGCATTCTTTTATCCTTAGCCCCAGCAGAATACCTTGCTCATACAAGGCAATCAGTCAAATCAAATCCATGGACAAGCATTTATTATGCAACTTCTATATTCCAGGCATTGTGCTAGGCTGTGCGTGGGCAGGAGATACAATTATTTTTTTTTTTTAGAAAAGAGTCCTTGCCCTCAAGAATCTTACAACCTAATAGAGGAGAAAATATAAAAATAACTATGCCCAGAGAAGTTATATACAGCATAAATGGGAGCAGATTTGAGCAAATATTAATTGCTAGTAGCAGAGTGTGAAGTGAAGAACATCAGGCCAGGAGTAATACCCAGGTTACTATTAATTAATAAATACCTGTGTTACTATTAATTATTCAGGCATGCACAACTGTTTGTGACTCCATTTGCAGTTTTCTTGGCAAAGACATGGAGAGATTTGCCATTTCCTTCTCTAGCTTATTTTCCAGATGAGGAAACTGAGACAGAAAGGGTTAAGTGACTTGCCCAGGGTCATACAGCTAGTAATTGTGTTAGCAAGTTAGTAATGTCAACCTTCTTTTACTCTGAGCCCCAGTAGAATACCTTGTTCATAGAAGGCAAATCAAATCAACTCAATGGACAAGCTTTATCATGTAGCTTCTATATTCTAGGCCCTGTGCTGGGCTCTGGTGGGGGTTGGAGGGGGCAGGGGATATGATGATTAAAAGAAAAAGTGTCTTTGCCTCCTCTATCTGAGGAAACTACATTCATATATAAAAGTAAATACAAAATGTATGATGTATTATATATATGTATATATATATATATTTGGGGGAGGTGCTAGCATCTGAGGGGATAGGAGAGACCTTGGGGTGACCTATGAATGAAGCTGGGGATTCTGCAAGGCTGAGATAAAGATGGATGTATTCTAGGCAGGGAAGTATATTCTCATGTAGTGATCCTCCAACTTTTTGCCTGCGGGACCCCTTTACTGAGGACCTCCACTTACCCCAAAAGCTTTTGTTTATGTGGATTGTGTCTGTCAACATTTACTACATTAGAACTGAAAACATTCTTAGTATTATTATGAAAATGATTTTGACCTAATGAAGCCCCTGAAAAGGCCTTGCAGAGCCCAAGTTATCCTTGGATTCCATTTTAAAAACGACTATTCTAGTGAATTCTGGGCACTCACAGTATGGAGGTGGGAGCTGGGTGTCACAAATGAGAAGCTAGAAGTGGGGCAGTTTGTCTATGAAGGAAGAGAGCTCAAGGAGAAGAAACACATGGTCAGCTGGGAAAGAAAGATTAGAGCTAAACTGTGAAGGGTTTCCAATCGTCAACAGATGACTTGGTATTTGATCTTAGGGGTAAGAGGGAGCCATGGGAGCTTGGTGAGCAGGGGAGTGACCAACTCAAATCTGTGCTTTGATAATATCACTTTGGCAGCTCTGTAGAGGGCAGGCTAGAGAAGAGAGACTTGAGGGACAGAATCAAATTAGAATGTTTATGGGAATGATCTGGGCAAGAGGCCAGAGGCGATGAGGGTCTGAATGAAGGCTCAGCCACAAGAGTGACTGCCCAAAGAGGGAGAAGGAGACAACATCTTGTTCTCAGAAATAATACCATGGTTGTGAAACATAGGTGACTGGAAGTATGGTGCTGCCCTTGATAGGAAAAGGAAGTCTGGAAGAGGGGTGGCTGTGGGAGGAACAATGATGTAATGAGATATCCATGTCTGGCCATCCTGGACAATTCAACCCACTCTAAGGACAAAGGGGCAGCAGGGCTCTTACTCACTGATACTCCCTCAGAACACAGCCCACTTTCCAAAGGGCATCAGCAGGGACATATGGGGTAGAGAGGTTGGGTGGAACTTTCCCAAAGATATCTATACAGCTGGTGTTGTGGCTGCCTGGGTGGTAATGAGGTTATAACTTCCCTGAGGGTCCTGTGTCTGGTTATGGAGGTCTGGGAAAGGGGGGGAGGTTGCAACACATAGGGAGGGGCAGAGGGGGAGAGTACTGATGGATAAGGGTAGGTAAGGTTGTGTTAGAGCCAATGCTCATGACTGGCCATCGCAGGGAGGGTAAGATGCAACCCATCTTCCCACTCTCAGATTGGCTGATGACATACCCAACTTTGGCTCCCATTTTGGAGACCTCATTCCAGGGAGCAGTGGGGACTGTAGTGCCTGTGAATCTATACACATTTGCTAACAAGAAAATTTGGAAATGCAAAAAGCATATAGTTAAGTCTTGATTCTGCTATTAAAAAATAGGTCTGATCTTTGCACACCTAAATAGAGTTTTCTAAAAAATAAATGTTTGCTATAAAGTGAGCTATAAAGTGAGTGGTTATTTCCTGCCATCTTCCTCACCATCTCTATTCCCCACCCTGAGCACTCTCAAAGGTCATAAAAAAATTGTAATTTATTTTCAATCCTAGCCTAAAATCTGGCATAGTCTAATGAATGGATATTGACTTTGGGCTTGGTTAGAGGAGAAAGACCTGGCTTTTTTCCCACATTGTGGGAGGGATACTTCCTGGCCAACAAATGTGGGGGATGGGCCAGGAATTTCTCTGGGAATTGGATTGGGGGCTTGGAAGTACACATGCCTAAATATGGCAGCACCTGGGGCACAAAGTCCTTCCAGGAATTATTCAGGAAACACCATTCCCGAATGTTTATTGTTTCTATAATATCCATGTGGAGGACTTGGTTTACAAAGGGCTGACCTGAATATTAAAAATTTAACTGGATGATTGTCGCATTTTAAAAGGAGCCATTATTGTTTTTCTTCTCTAAAGGAAAAAAAAAGGGGGGCAGGAGGAAGATTCTTGTTAGAAATGAGGAGCAGCCTCATATTGTAGTGAGTATATTAGCAAAACCCCCAGGCTTGAGATCTGGAGGCTTGATTTTTAAGCTCAGCTCTTGGCTGGGTGACATTGAGCTGGCTACTTAACCTCTCTGAGCCTTCTCTGTAAAATGAGGATTGGATTTGATTGGAGTATTTAATTTAGAGTCTGTGAAGTTATTTTAAAAATATTTTGATCATTGCATTTCAGTAAAATTGGTTTCCTTTGTAATCCTATGTATTTTAGTTTATACATTTAAGAACATTTTTCCGAGGAGGGGTCTGTAGGCCCCAGCAGACACTCCGAAACCCTCCCTGCCTTCCCTATTCCTGTAGAGGGTAACCCCATCTTCCCAGTCCCTCAGACTCACAACCTGAGAGATATCCTGGACTCCTCACTATCTCTTACCCCCTTATCCAAGCTGCTGCCAATGCCTTGATTCTACCTCTGAGAACATCTCTCCAATATGCCACCTCCTCTTCTCTGACACTGCCCTCTCCCTGGTGCAGGCCTTCCTCGCTTTGCACTTGCGGTGGGTCTGCTTGCCTCAAGTCTCTCCCCACTAGAATCCATCCTTGATTCAGCTGCCAAAGTGATTTGCTTTAAGTGCAGATCTGATCAGGTTACTCTTCTACTAAATATAATCCAGTGGTTTCCCTACAGCCTCCAGGTGCAAAAGTTTACATTCCAAGTCCTTCATAATCTGTCTCCTTCCCATAGCCAAGTCTTTTACATCCCCTCTCCCATCTTCTTCTGTCTTTCTACTTCCCCAGTGATTCTCTTCCATTCAGAGACACAGCCTTCTGGCTGTTCCACAGACAAGACACCCCATCTCTCTGCATTTCCTCTGGCTGTGCCCCAGGCCTGGAATGCTCTCCCTCCTCATAATTGCCTCCCCTGTTCTCTGGATGCCTTTAAGTCCTGCTTAAAATCCCATCTTCTAGAGGAAGCCTTTCCTAATTCCTATTACTTCTAGTGTCTTCCTTCTCTTAATTATTTCCTATTTATTTTTATTTATCTTCCTATTTGTCCTATATAGCTTGTTGGTGTATATTTGTTGTCTTCCCGTTAGATTTTGATTTCTCTGAGGGCAGAGACTTTCTTCTGCCTCTTTTTGCGTCCCCAGCATTTAGCACAGTGCTTGGTATACAGCAGGCACTTAATAAATATTTATTGACTGATTGATTGTGAAAAGGTTATGAACTCCTGGGCTAGACAATCTCTAAAGATCCCTTATGGCTCTGAGCCCAAGTAATCCTTCTGTTTCTGATTCAGTTAGTTCTCCCAAAATGAAAATGTCCTCTGCTCACTATATATTAACTTTGGTTTTTAAACAAATTTACAATTTACTACCTGCTCATTAACCATTACCAGGTCTTCATGAGATATAGACAGCTCCAGGCCTATCAGAACTGACACCGAACCCAGGGTTCACAACATTCACTGCTGATTCTCTCTTGTCTGTAATCGTGGCTGCCTGTCTTTCCCACCTTCTTAGACTAGATGCATTTAGCCTTTACTTGTCCCAGAATCTAGGGCCAGTCTGGCCCCTGGATCAGGGAGACAAAAAGTGCCCTTTAGGGTCAGTTACTTATCAACTCATCTCTGAGTAAGCACAAAGCAGTGGAAAGAACACGGGATTAGCAATTAGAAAATCTGTGCCGACCTTGGACAAATCTCTTAATCTCTCTGGACCTCAGTTTCCTTATTTCTGAAGGAGGGCATTGACAATGAGGTCAAAGATAGAAAGGAAGGCCCGTGAAATAGCAGCGCTTTCCCAGTAGTGGGAAAGTGACAGCCCATCAATTAGAGAATGACTGATCAATCAATCCATCAATAAACATTTATTAAATAGCTACTATGTGCTGGGGCACTGTGCTGGGATATGGGAATATAAAGACAAAGGTAATGAAATATCATCAAAATCATTCTGTATCATCAAATGACAAATATGAGGAAATCAGAGAAACATGGGAAAATTTATATGAATGGATTCAAAGTAGAGTAAATTGAAACAGGAGAACAGTGAACACAATGACAATAATACAGAAATGAAATGAACACTAAAAGAAAGTTGGACTTTTGGTCCTGGAGAATGCATAATGAAACAGAACTCCCTCTTCCTGGCAGATGGGGGTGGGGTGGGGAGGGACTACAAGGGCAGAGTACTGCATACACTGCCAGCAGAAGTTCCTGTATTTTTAAAATTTACTTTCTTTGATATAAGGAAGGGTTCAATGACAGGGTGAAGGTTGGGGGGAAGGAGGTATAACTAGAAATAGCTTATATAAAAAAAGGAGGTGATTAGATTTTACATATGATCTTTTTTTTTTTAACATATGATCTTTCAGCTCTAATAATTTGTGAAAGAATGGGTCAATTATCTCTTTTCCTATTCTAACCTTGATACCCCCAGCTCTACATTTACTCGATTCCTGCCTTACAGCTCAGGTGATTATCTTGCTAGTCAAGAACCCAAGCTTTGAGTTCTGCCTTGGACACTAACCAACTGTGGAATCGTGTGTCATTTCAGAGCCTCAGTGTCCTCACCTGTAAAATGGGAATAATAATATTTGTACTTCCTCCCCAACAAGGTTAATGTGAGGAAATAGTTTTGTGAAGCTTAAAGTACTATAAAAACGTGACTTATCATTATTATTTCAGTTCCTGGGTACCTGCTTTATTCCCATGTGACTAAGTTTTTACCTCGTACCCCAGTTCACCAAATGGTAGGTTTTGTTTCCATCTACCTATTACCCAAGTTCCTTGAGAGACCAAATTTCCTGCCCTTGAACCTCATATTCTCTGCTACTATGTCCCTGTCATTGACTGCCAGACCTGCCTAGTATCAATTATTTACTCAAAACTTTTCTGATTTCTTGACCCTTGGAACTGATTCAGCTCAGATTTTTTTTTTTTACTTTTCATTTCACTTGTCCATCTACCAGGGAACTGATTTCCTAGTTTCAGACTCAGATTTTGTAGAATAACTCACCTCGGGCTTTGGTTTTCCTACAAATGAATAAGGCTGAAGTCAGTCCCCCACACAAATGGGGGATAATGAGGATAGGAAGCAAGCATATAGTAGGCAGTATGAATTGTATCCTGTGGGGCTAGTAATTCTATGCTGGGTATATAAGTCATAGGTACTAACAGTCTTAAGCTGCTGGTGCTTAAGATTGTCCAACAAAATTCTAAAATCAGATCAGAGATCATCGCTGGATGCCATGTTGGTACCTGAAGTCCAATCTTGGATTCTTGGTGTTATAGAAGGAGCACTGGATTAGGAGTGACCAGCCCTGGGTATGAATCATGGTTCTGCCATTAAATGGCCATGTGACATTTGGCAAGTGACTTGCTCTGTCTGAGCCTCTGGGAACTACTCTGAAAAATGAGGGAGTTTGATTAAATTATTTCTAAGGTCCCTTCCAGCTCTGACATTCTATGACTAAGTGAGAAGGCATCTTTCAAGCTGTCAGTCTTTGCATGGTGATGCAGCTGAGGTCAGAGAAACCCCAGGGGATGAGAACTCTTTGTGTGTTCTCAGAGAAAAGAAGGTACTTGAGGAGGTCTCTCTAGCCCTTTCTTTCTGCAGCTTTGTCAGGCTAGACTATTGGGCCAAATATAATTGCAATGAAACCAGAAGAGAGAAATGATTTACACTCAGGATGAAAAAAAAAATATACCACACCAACTTTTCAGGTATAAGAAGGGGAAATCAGGGCTGGATGGAATTTCATCTGAAAATATCTGAGGGCTTTGATATAAGTATTTTGGTGTATATAGGGTCTTTCTTTTCATCCCTGACGCTTCTGGAGATATATGGGGCAGGCATTATTAGTCCCATTTTTCAGACTACAGGTGAAGAGTTTCAGGGAAATAAATGATTTATCCAAGGTCATAAAGCAAGTCACATAGATTATATTTCCCAGATCGTATTTCCTTATCTATAAGATAGAATTGGAATATAATCTCCAAGCTCCTTTCCAGCTCTAAATCTTATTGTTCTATGCTTCCTTTGATTTTCCTAATTTTATATCATGAAGCTCTATCCTTCCCTTTCCTTTTTCAACTTTGTCCCTTCCCCCATATTAGATGAGTTGCCAAGTTTCAATATCTCTTGCAATTATTTCTTCTTCCTCTTCTTCTTCTTCTTCTTCTTCTTCTTCTTCTTCTTCTTCTTCTTC
>NW_027185761.1:23670246-23685019 GCF_028583685.1 Petaurus breviceps papuanus
CTTCTTCTTCTTCTTCTTCTTCTTCTTCTTCTTCTTCTTCTTCTTCTCCTTCTCCTTCTCCTCCTTCTCCTTCTCCTCCTCCTCCTTCTCCTTCTCCTCTTCCTCCTTCTCCTTCTCCTCCTCCTCCTCCCCCTTTTTCTTATTCTTCCTCTTCACAGTTGGGGTTAACTGACTTGCCCAGGGTCACCCAGCTAGTAAGTGGCTGATGCCAGATTTGAATCAAGGTCCTCCTGACTCCAGGACTGGTGCTTTATCTGCTGTGCAGCCTAGTTGTCCCACATTTATCTCTTCTCTATTCACACGACCATCCTCCTTGTTTGCTCCCTTATTACCTCTCCCCCAGACAATAGCAGTAGCCTCCTAAAAGCCTCTTTGCTTCCAGTTTCTTCCCTCTATTATTCATCCTCCTTGTAGCTTCTAAAGTGATATTCATAAAGCATAGGTTGGACCACGTTACTCCTCCAACCTAAGAATCATCAGCAACTCCCTGTTGCTTCCAGGATAAACCACCAACTCCTTAGTCTGGCATTTGCAGTCCATTCTACCTTACTAGACATTTTGTTTTACATGGTCGATTCCAGCCCAACTGGTCTGCTTTCTGTTCCATGAATTTGATATTCCATTTCTTTTTATTTTTTTTCTTTTTGGAAGGGGGAAGGCAAGGCACTTGGGGTTAAGTGACTTGCCCAAGGTTACACGGCTAGTAAGTGTTAAGTGTCTGAGGCCAGATTTGAACTCAGGTACTCCTGACTTCAGGGCCGGTGCTCTATTCACTGCACCACCTAGTAGCCCCTTGATATTCCATTTCTGACCCCAATACATGGGTTATCTCTTATACCTGGAATGTACTCCCTTCTTACCTCTGTTTCTTAGAGCTCCAAGTTTCCTTTTTCAACTCAGGAACCACATTCTATGGGAAATCTACCTGATCCCACTAGCCAATGGTTTTCTTCCCCTCCTCAAACGATATATTCATACAAAATATTTATCTACATATACGTGTGTGTATATATATGTATGTATACAAATATGTTTACATTCCTTAAAATTTTGTGCCTTTCACCTGTTCCTCTCCTCTCCTCCCCCCCCCCCGCCAGTGTAATATAAGCTCTGTAAGGGTAGGAATTGTTTCACTTTTATTCCTGTATCTCCAAGGTTGTGTACTGTACTTCATACATAGTTGGCACTTTATTAATACTTGTTGAATGAACAGCATACTTTGTAGGGATATGTGTAATCATTAGGTGGTGCAGTGGATAGAGTGCCCAACCTGGAATCAGGGGGACTCATTTCTACAAGTTAAAATCCAGCCTTAGGTACTTACTAGCTGTGTGACCCTGGGTAAGTCACTTAACCCTGTTTGTCTCAGTTTCCTCATTTGTGAAATGAACTGGAGGAGGAAATGGCAAGCCATTTCAGGATCTTTGCCAAGAAAACCCCAGATGGGATCATGGAGAGTTGGACGTGACTGAAAAATAATTAAACAAAAACACCTGTAACCATATGGTTCTTTTGTTGCTGAGCATTGTTTTCACTTCCAAAAATGTCCTTGCAAAGGACTATCTGTTGAGAACATCAGAGCATTGGATGAAGGCTGCCTCTCTACCACCATCAGCACTGACTTAGCTATGAATTGGACCCTGGTAGACATCTACCTGAGGTTATTCTGATATATTCTGACATTCTGATGCTGGGGTAGACTGCAGATGACTCATTCGTTGGAAAGTTCCAACATGCATTCTATCCTGCCTGTCTTATGTGGACACAGAGTTTCAAGTGCTTTGTTTCACAATCCCAAGGGGTTCAGAAGAGTTGCTTTGCTCCTGAATCACAGAATCTTGGAATTGGAAGGACCTTCAAGAGACTGTCTAGCCCAACCTGTAACTCAAATCGATAAGCAAGCATTTATTTAACACACTCTATGTCAGGCACTCTTCTAGGTACTGTGGATACAACTTCAAACAAACAAATGAAAAATAAAATAGTCTCTACTTTCAAATGGCTTATCTTACCAAGCATGCTCTTTAAATCTTCATTCATCTATTGCTCGAAGACATCCAGGAAGGGAGAATGTGCTGCTTCCCAGGCAGCCCATTCCATGTTTGGACAGTTCCAATTATTAATTAGTTTTTCTTTATATCCAGTCTAAATCTGCCTCTTCACATCCTCCCCCATTGCTCCTCATTCCAGTCAATCTGTTTTCCAAAAGCACTTTCAAGTTGTGCTTTGAGACAAACATTAAAACCAAACAAAATGAATGTATACTTATGATGGACTATCATTGACATTAAGCAGAATTTTTGTTTTTGTTTTTTACTTCCTAATGGAAAATAGCAAATCACCCCTGCATTTCCTCTTACTGGTTTAGAAAGTGCTTGAGTGAAGAGAGACAGTTTGGCGTGGTGGATCCAATTGTAGACTGGGAGTCAAGAAGACCTCTGTTTAAATCCCACTTCTGACACTTGGATGTGCCATTGGAAAAGCACTTACCCTCTCTGAATATATTTTCTTAGAAGTCTTATCTCTAGAGTATCCACCTCATGGGGTTATTGTGAGAACCACAGGAGATAAAGCATTTAAAGTGCTTTGTAAACTGAAAGCGATATTGGCATCAATTATGGTTAATTTCCAGGGGCACAGAAATGGATGATTCTGGACCATGAAACCTGGATTCAATAGCAATTCAACTGCAAAGCAAACTGCTTTGCCATTAGAGCTGTGTGACTTTGTATAAGGTGCTTGTCCTCCTTGGGTCTCAATGTCACCATCTCTCAAATTGAATTAGCTGGTAGCTAAAGTCCCTGACAGCACTGAAATGCTATGAATCTAAAATCCAACCCAGGTGCACCCAGACTCATCTTCAAGATGAAATATTTTAAAAATAGCTCATGATTTCTATTATTTTATCTGCATAATTTCTTGCTATGCAGACCCTAAAGTGAAGTGGCTGCTGTTCTTCTGATGGACAATAATTGTGTCAATGTGAACAGATGAGAACAAGGTTCATTCCTGAAATGACTGAGGCCAAGGGACCTTTTCTGTTATCTGAATATTTCAGGTAAAAATGGTTTTTATTGAAATCATCTCTGTGGTTGTCTCATTTCCTCCAAGTCTCTAGCCTGTTTCAACAAGACCTCTTCCTGCCTTCAATTGGGAGGAAGTAATTTCATCATCTTAATTCTAATTTCATGAAAATACCTAGGAAGGGAGAAGACAATAAGAAATATTTTTATTTTTTAATTTAATTTTTTTTTGCTTTTTGCAGGGCAATTGGGATTAAGTGACTTGCCCAAGGTCACACAGCTAGTTTTTGTGTTAAGTGTCTGAGGCCGGATTTGAACTCAAGTACTCCTGACTCCAGGACTGGTGCTCTATTCACTGTGCCACCTAGCCGCCCAAGAAACATTTTTAAAGCACGTACTGTGTGTAGAACATCTTAGTCAGCATTGGAGGAGATACAAACTTTGGAAAAGGCATATATAGATAGATACATAGATAGAGAGTTGGTCTCTGTGTCAGAAAGACCTAGGGTCAAGTCCTACTTTTGATATATACTGGTGATATGACTTTTGGCAACTGGCAGGGCCTCAGTTTCCTCATCTGTAAGATGGGTGTGTGTATATTAGATGGCTTCTAAGTTCCATTCCAGTTCCAAATCTATGATCCTTTTATTTTAGATTTGAGAATGTTATCATATTTATTTTACAGAGGAGGAAACTGAGGCACTCATGGTCAAATGCCCTACAAAAAAGTGACTTAATGGTTAATATCTGAGATATAATTTGAGCTTTATTTATTCCACCATGCCCACAGAGACCCAGATACAGATCCAGATACAGGGAAAGAATGCCCCAAATCAATCCTGCGGTTGTATGATCATATCTAGATTTCAGATATGTTTTTCCATTTTGTTCTCACAAAGCAAGGTAACATCACTCATATGGAAATTGTGTCCTGCAGAGGCCAAATGATTTGTATGAGGTTATGTGATTGTTCTAATGAGCTCCGTGGTCTGAATGTCCAAATGATAACCGATTGACTCTCCAGAAGCCAAATGTCTTGAACCAATTTAATTGGGATCAAGGTAATTGAGACCAAAGTGAATAGTTCTTGCCCACAAGGAGTTTGTAATCTAGTTGGGGGAGACAGGATGTACACAAATAAGGATACACAGATTTACAAGATAATTTGGTGAGAGGAGGAGCTAGTAGCTGGATGAGACCAGCAAATACCTCATGTAGAACATGTTGCTCAAGTGGAGTTGTGAAGGCAACTAAGGATTCTAAGAGAGGCAAGGAGAAGGTACATTCCAGGATGGCCAGTGCAAAAGTTTGGCGATGGGAGATGGTGATTTATGTGTGAAGAATAATCTAATGTCAGTCTGATGTACAAAGGGGAATAACATGTAATAAAAATGGGAGGATAGGTTGGGGCCAGGCGATGAAGCCACAAAGCAGAAGAGATTGTGAACAGTGAGTCCATCTATTGAGGCTAGGGAGATATTGTTTGTTGCTGTTCATCTTTTGTTCTTGAAGAGGACCAATGACATCAGGACGCAATGTCTTCACTTATAAACCAATTGGATTTAAGTGAAGGAGAACTGTGCAAAGTCACCAGCCTCACTCTTTCCTTCAGAGCCATCAGTAGCAAGACATAGGTCAGGACAACTGGAAATGGCCTTGGATGCAATGGGAGACCCTGGCTTTTTTAAGTTAAGGTCTTTCCCAGGTCTCAGTTGATCTGAGGCAACACCCATTCAGTGATTAAAGGCTAAGTAAGAATTGAGGCAAAAGATGGCTTGGTTTGCCTTCTCTAAAGAATCAGTCTGAGAGGGGAAGACCCTTAGGGAGATAGTTTGGGCAGAGAGGCCTTCCTAGAGACTCTCAAATCATGTAATACAATATAATGCTCTGATACCTTAATACAACAAATGCTCAAACGCCTATTTCATTCAGAGTCCTGTGACCAAGCATGGGGACAGAGACAAAGTTTAGGTACTCTCAAATCATGTAATACAATATAATGCTCTGATACCTTAATACAACAAATGCTCAAACGCCTATTTCATTCAGAGTCCTGTGACCAAGCATGGGGACAGAGACAAAGTTTAGGTAATTCACAATTGTCCTCATGGTTGTTCTCATAGAACCAGTAGGGGGAACAGGACAACAATTCAGCTAACTGTAATACAAAGTTTTATATAATATATGCATTAGAAAATCAGAGACCAAGGTATAGTGTAAGGTCCAAGGGAAAAGTCATTACCTATTAGGGAAGTCAGGAAAATCTCACTGGAAAAGCCAATACTTGACTTGAGCTTTAAAGGTATGGGGAGTATATCAACATGTTAAAAGAGGGAGAGAAAATAAAAATGGGGCCAAGATATAGTAGAAAGGGCAGGATGTATTTGAGGGGAGAGGGGAAGTTTGGCTAAAGCATTGAGTGCTTGTAGGAGAGTAATAGAAGACTAGAGAATGGAGGAGACTCTAGTTTCTGGAGAACCTTGAATACCAGGAAAAAAAAAATTAAATTGGTAGACCAAAGGGAGCTATTGAAGGTTTTTCAGTGGAGGTGTAGTAAGGCCAGACCCATGCATACAGCAAGCGCTGGATTAAGTGGAGAGATACAAAGAAAGGCAAAAAATGTTTCTGGCTTCAAGGAGTCTGCAGTCCAATGGGAGGGAACATATGTGAACAATGTGTGTGTATTTATGTGTCTATGTATAACATATACACACATACATGCACACACAAGCTATATATATGTGTATACACACACAGTTCTCTCTCAAATAAACTGGAAATAATTTCTGAAATAAGTAAATAGCATTAAGGCAGGAAGACTATTGCACTAGGTCAGGGAGAGTGTAATAAGGACCTGTAGTAGGGACTACAGGAATAGGGAAGAGGGCTCGTCAAACTCCCACATACCCTGGTGGCACCAGCACTTCCTCCTATCATGTTTGGTCTTAGATTCCCAGATTGCTAGTGCTGGAAGGGATTTTAGCGATCCTCTTGTCCAGCTCCCTCATGTTACAGAGAAGAAAACAGGTCCAGAAAGGGAAATGACTCATCTAAGGACCCACAGCAAATTCCTGGCAAAGTCTGGATGAACCATGAGTCTCAGATAATATTTTCTGCTCTTGCTCAGCCAGGCAGGGTTGTGCTGTGCTACCTGGCCACCCCAACATTACCATTTTTATTCCTGAGTTAATAATTAATGGAATATAAGCTCCTTGAGGGCTGGGATATCTCAGGACTTTTGTCTTTGTATCTTCAGCTAGCATTCAAATGTGTAACACTCCCCTGGGGAAGAATAAACTCTTCTGCTTCCTTCTTACTTCAGTGTGGACCTCTTCAAGGTGATTTTTCCAGGCCTTTGGGATCAAAGAATCTTTTCCTTAAAGACGCCTGCATGTCAGCATGCTCCAGAGGCTCTCTCTTAAAGTTGTTAAGGAACCATCATCTCTTTAATGGAGGCATCCTCTCCAATGATCTCCAATGAGATACAGATCTCAGCCCAGATGATGTTACCCTTGTACATCGTCTCCCATAAACTGGCATAAAGCCAATGTGCTGGCACTGGGCTATATAATACTGGCAGAAAACTGGTGTTACAAAAAGGAACTTTTGTTTGAGGGAAAAGTTTGGAGCCATAAAATAACTTTGCAACTTCTCCAAAGTAATCCAACCAGCTCTCCTCCTTCTGTTTAATTTTGGGCCCAGTTTATGGTCCATTCAAAATCAGACATATAGGGGACTAAATACTTTTGGTTTGCTGAAACAATTATGTTGGTGTCTTGTCAAGACATCTGTTTGCCATAGAAAGTCCATATAAGTGGTTGTGACCTAATCTGGGGTTATTCAGAAACCTTGGGGCCAGGATTAGGCCTCTGGGATTAGATACTTTTGAATACAGATTTAATAATACTTACAAAAGGCCTTCCAAGAGAACCTTCCAAGAAAGCCCAGAGGGTGGAGAGAAGATGAGACTGCTCCTGTTAGTGCAAACAGCTTCCTGTAGTAGGACCTCCCATACTCACAGGATCCATAGATTTAGAACCTGAAATCACTTTAGGGAACATTTAATCTAATTCGTCTATCCTTTCCAACTGTAGTTTGGAGGAAAAAGGACTTGCCCAAGGTCACACAGATAGGCTAGAAAAATGAGTATCAAAACCTGGATTTTGAATCAAGGTTGCTAGCTCCAAATTCAGCATTCTTTTGGGTCTCACCTGAAACATTACCATTTTTTTTTTTTTAAAGCAATCGGGGTTAAGTAACTTGCTCAAGTTTACACGGCCAGTTATTTCTGGGTGTGGTGCTGCTGAGTATCTGAGCCCAGGATTTGATCTCCAGGTCATCCCGACACTGGAGCCGGTGCTCTTACTCACTCAGCCACCTGGCTGCCCCTAAGCAATTGGGGTTAAGTAACTTGCTCAAGGTTACACGGCCAGGTGTTTCTGGGTGGGTGCCAAGTGTCTGAGCCCGGGATTTGATCTCCAGGTCATCCTGACACTGGAGCCGGTGCTCTTACTCATTGTGCTACCTGGCCACCCCACCATTTTTTTTTAAAGCAATCGGGGTTAAGTAACTTGCTCAAGTTTACACAGCCAGTTATTTCTGGGTGTGGTGCTAAGTATCTGCGCCCGGATTCGATCCCCAAGTCATCCCGACACTGGAGCTGGTGCTCTTACTCGCTGTGCTACCTGGCCGCCCCAACATTACCATTTTTATTCCTGAGTTAATAGTTAATGGAATATAAGCTCCTTGAGGGCTGGGATATCTCAGGACTTTTGTCTTTGTATCTTCAATACTTAGTGGAGGACTTGACACATAGTAGATGATTAATAAATTGTTGTTGAATTGAATCGAAATGATGCCTTGAATTAGCTGACAGCCTGGGAGGCAGGGAATTTTTCAGAGCCTAGGATCAAAGATCAAGCAGAAATATTAGAAGGATAGATTGGGGGTGGGGGTGGAGGAAGGTGGGATGGGCGAATGCAGTACAATATTATAAATGTTTATTAAGCACCTACTAGGTGCCAGGCATTGAGCTAAGTGCTAGGCATACAAATAAGAAAAAGGAAGATATTTCCTGTCCTAAAGGAGCTTGCAATCTAATGGGGGAAGAAAACACAAAAAGGAAGCTGAAAAGGGGAAGGTGCCAGAAGGGCATGTGGATAATGAAGTTGAAATGAGGCAGAGAAGCTGGTGACAAATTAAGAGGTGACTGGAATTTCAAGTCCTCTGTGAGGGGAGGCCACAGGAGGAGTCTTTTGCTTCTCCCTCCAGTCCTCCAGCGAGAGGAGCAGAAGCATTGGAGGGTGTGGATGGCATTGATGAGGGTGTGATGAGTTTCTTGGTGATGAATGCACCATATTTTCACAAGAACACTGCCATGGCACAGAATTCAGGAATGCCGTGCAAGGAGATTTTGTTACTGAAATACGGGAGGTGGAGGTGTGAGGGAATCTCATTGGTACTACCTATAAAGCTGTGAGGGCAGAATCAGAGAGAGACACCGCTAATGCGTGATGGTTAGCCTTGCAGTCAATCACTCTCTCTTTCACAAAGACTTCGGGGTTTGCTATAGAGTTAAAGAGATAGGGGACTAGATACTTCAATTGAACTGTGATCCCAAGATGTGGGTAATCTCTCCAAAGATTGTTGGCAGCCAACCCTTTGCCTTCATGTCCTCCTGGGTCCTTCCTATTTATACCATCTCATTAATCCTTCTCAAGGGGTTTTATACAACATGCAGGCGATCTTCTTCCAGATTGCCCAACAATCACAGAATTTTTGAGTTGAGAGAGACTAATGAAGTAGACAAACTCTATGCATATATATCCCTTGCTGTCATTACCTGAGGCCTTTTCTCTGATAATATCTTTGATGCTCCTTCTGAGGTAATCTTCTTGCAGTCTGACTTAGGCTTACCATGAGTCTCTTTGTTGCCTTTTTTGGGAGGCAATTAGGGTTAAGTGACTTGCCCAGGGTCACACAGCTAGTAAATGTCTATGGTTGGATTTGAACTCAGGTCTTCCTGACTCCAAGGTCAGCACTCTATTCCTTGTGCCACCTAGCTGCCCCTTCTTCATTGACTTTGAGTCGCCTGTCCTTGAATTCTTCATAGCTACATTACTTCATAGTTCAGAGCCATATTTGCATCATTAGAATAGTGTTCAGAAGAAAGGCCTTTGTCTAGAGAGAAATACTTGAGGTCATTAAAAGCATTGCATCATTTCCCAAATGTCCAGAAGTTCATCTTTCTCTCAATTTTGGGCCCAGGTCATTGTCCATCTGCGCATGGTGTCCATCCAAGATACGTCCATTCCAAGGGTTGTCCATTCAACTACCTATAGTAATCTGGGCAATTTGTATTCTTTATCTACTTGGGCTTATGCTTCATTTGTGGACACTCAGCTTGACCAAAGTCCATTAGAATGTAAACTCCTTCCAGGGAGAGATTGTTTCCTTCTTTCTGATTAGCTCCACCATCCAGCAGAATGCTGGTCATAAATAGGTGTTTAATAAATGCTTGTGAATTGACTGACCTCTTTGGGGTCATTCAGGATCTCATTTAGGAACGTCTGCAAAATACTTTGGCCACATAATAAGAAGACAGGACCCATTGGAAAAAGACCCTGATGTTGGGAAAGATTGAAGGTAAAATGAAAGGGGGATGGCAGAGGATGAGATGTATAGATGTCATGGAAGCAATGAATGTGAACTTGGACAGCCTTCAAGAGATGGTGAAGGACAGAAGGACCCGGTGTCCACAGGGTCATGACGAGCTGGACATGACTGAGTGACTGATTTCAGTCCCATGCTTGTATGTGATGCGAAGCGGTGGCAAACTTCCTAGTTTATATGAAATCCTTCTTCTATTTGGACTCTGAACACAACATATCCCATAACAGCCCAAGGTAAACACCTTTGGTGAGTATATAACCTCTTGTCCTGTTTATTTCATCAGATCTAGGCTTACTTTTTTCATGTCTATCATGCCTTCTCTTCAAAATTCCAATTGCCCTTCCAGTTATTTGTGACCTTCCAGGCTTGCAACAACAAAAGTCCATTGGTTTAAAAAAATAACATGTTAAAAAAAGTGATTTTTGAGAACAAATGAGTGTGTTGCAGTATGGTTATGACCCACTGGGTATTTATAAACAAAAGGTGTTTTTTAAAAGTTGTAAGAAACAAAAGATGGCATGTGAAGCAAGCATCATCATCATCACTACTATGCATGAGCCAGCCTCGGAATCAGGAAGACCAAACACCACCTCCGACACAGGCTGGCTGTGAGACTCTAGAAAAGTCCCTTTACTTTTAGGGTTGCAGCAGCTCCCAGCCAGTTCATATATTGTGTGACAGGTGCTGATCTGCATTGGCAGAGGGCTTTCCCCTCTGGGAGTTCCCTCCCTACCCCAGTGAAATCATAGATCTTTCCAGGTCTCTGTTCTGCAGCTGGTATAATGAATTACTCAGAGCACAGGCATTTGTCCTTTTACTAAAAAAATCTTCAATAACCTCATGGAGAAGTAATTTCCAAAAAAATTAAAAACAGTTCAGAAAAATAAAAGACCCTGGCAAGGAGATTCTCTGCGATCTCAGGAGCTCTCCTCCAAAGTTCTAAAAACCGCTTTTATGTTTTTCTTTTTTAAAAGGGCCCCAGCTAGGACCCAGATTAATTTGATTAGTGGAGGAGTTAACTCAAACTGTCTTAGCTCTGCACCCAAACTTCTTTTCTTTGCAACAACCTTTGCCGGTGTTGTGTGTATGGGGTTAACTCATGCCTCTTGTGCTCCACCAATATCCAAACCCTAAATATCTAGCCTAAAAAAATCAATAATGTACAGCCTTATATCATTCTAAGGTCTCCTCACAACAACAGTGTGAAGGAGGTAATGCATTTATTATCTTCATTTTCCAAGTGAAGAAATAGAGACCCAGAGAGGCTATGTGAACTTCACACACCTAGTGAATTTCAGATCTAGTCCTTGAACTCGGCTCTTCTGACCCTAAGTCAAATATGGCTTTCAGCCCAGGGCTCTGACTGAAGCTTTTGCCTCTCAGCCTTCCCCTCAGAGCCAGGACCATGGCCAGGAGGCAGGCAGCCTTTGCATCTTGGAAAGGAGCCTCTCCTGGGTGGGAACTACTATATTTACATAAAATGGTTTGTTAATCATGAGCTCAGCTTCCTTTTCTCAGTCAGCAACTTTCCCTGAAAGTAAACACTGGAAAGAAAACATCGGGAGATGGCATGTACACTCCTTCTCCCCCCCCCCCCCCCCATGTCTTGCAGGTGGTCTGGCTTCTTCTCACAATTATCTAGAGAGTCACATTCAGCCAGGGCTGGGCCCTCAGCAAAATTGCAAAGTTTGTTAGGGCTCCCACTCCCTCATAGGGTATCTTTGACTGATTCCTACAGGATTGTCTTGGCTATGATGTAGAATTACAGGATTGACTGGAAGGGCCCTTAGAAACTATACAGTTCAGCCCTTCCTACCCGACTCTATTTTACAAGGACAGAGACAGTTAGGTTTTTCATTGGTCAAAATATAACACCAGAGATGGAAAATATGTATAGTAATAGCAGGAATGTGTGCTGGTTGGGTAGAGAATATTAACCTTGTCTCCTTAGCCTACCCTTTGTCCTGGTCCAGTTGCCTGGTCAATCAAAGAGGATATTGGGAATATCTAACACTAAATGAGATTGTTTTCTGGAATAGTGGACTGCCTTCTCTACCCAAACATAGGGATCCAAAGGAAAAGACAAGGATGGTGGTGCAGTGAATAGAGCACCAGCCCTGGAGTTAGGAGGACCTGGGTTCAGATCTGACCTCAGACACTTAACACACACACACACACACACACACACACACACACACACTAGCTGTGTGACCTTGGGCAAGTCACTTAACCCCAATTGCCCTCCCAAAAAAAAGCAAAAAAAAAAACCAACAAAGGAAAAGACAAGTCTTAGCCTGGTTGCACTGTGCCGGGCTTTTGACTGCTATGTATAGTGACAAGCCTGTTAACCTTCCTTTCTCCTAACATATTGGTGCTGAGAGGGCCAGCAGGTGTCTCTAGACAAAGCCCAATAGCTGGTAGCCTGAAGCAACACCAAGCAGACATGATGTGCCTAGTGGGGAACAGGCCCAGTGGGAGCAGCAGAATGACATCCCCAGAAGACTATTGTCACACTCTATGACACCGGTATACCCCACCCAGTGTGATCTCTGTTCATGCTCACTCTCCTTAGTGATGGTGAGAGAGTATGTCCTTACTTTATGAGGCGGAGGATGTTTTCCTATAACGTTTCTTAAATATGCTATTTTGTTAACAATAATAATAATAATAACAGCCAGCATTTCTATGGTTGCAAGGTTTTCAGAGTGTCTACATACATTATCTCATTTGACCCTCACAAAAATTCTGTGAGATAGGTGCTAATATTGTCCCCATTTTACAGATGCAGAAGTTACTTGCCTAAGTTAGTAAGTTATATGTCCTCTAAGGCAGGATTTGAAAGAGTCAAGTCTTCCTGAACTTAAGTCCTGTGTTAAATTGAGTAGATCACCTAGTTAAGCTGCCTTTGCTTTGGACTGTATCCTTTGTCTGATTAGGAAAAAAAAGAAGTAACCACAGTGTTGGGGGCTTGGAAAATATAATTTTGAGTACATAGTGACCCACAGAGTATCCTGACCCTGGGTTATTCTAGGGACTTTATGTATGAGAGGGAGGGGTCAGTTTCTATATACAGATGAGGAAAATGAGGACAGAGAGGAAAAGATGAGATCCAGATCCATATAGGGAATGAGTCTCAGGGCCAGAATTTGAACTCGGGTCTTCTGACTCTGAATTCAATACTCTTTTCCCTATACCACATGCACTCTTCTATCCAACACTGTTTCTCAATTTATCCACTGGCCTCTTAATTATTAGTTAATACCTGTGTGACATTGATCAAGCCACTTTGTCTCTCTAGGAATCGTGTTCCTCCTGTGTAAAATGAAAGACTTCATTTCTTAGCTTGGATCATCGGTGTTCTTAGGGCCATTCTAATTTTTCAGCATTCCATATTTTGTGATTCCTTCCTGTCTTATCCTTTTCTCTTCTGTGATCCCTTCCTGAACTAGCATCCTATGTTAATTACATCTAAGTGCTGAGGGTTGTTGGGCTAAGTGGACTAATCCCAGAGCCAAAGAAAACTGGTCTGAATGGCACTTGGTTTTATAACTCCAATGCATTTACCATGTGATATTGTGCATTATAGTTACCTGTGTGTTCATCTTATCCACCTAATAGACTAGAAGCTTCATGAGAGCAGGAAAGTATCTTAAGCTAAAGTCTGCATAACCTCCAATGCCTAGCACAGTACTCTGCAAATAGCCAATGTTTGCTGATCAAATGTATGAGATAATCATGATCTCAGACAGGACCTTTTCTCTATCTTAGAATCTGAATATTTTCAAAGATAGGGATTGGTATCTGCTTGGTCTTCTCCACAGCACAGGGAAGCAAGATGCTGGGGGTCACATGGGAGCCTCCCTCAAGAAATCTAAGGGGCATTCACCATTTAGAGAAAGTGTTTGACTGACTTGATAGAGAACACAGCATGCAGTCAGTGCCTGATAAGCTAGAAGCAAGAAGTGGAGGTTGCAGAACAGCCAACTTAGACTTTGATGTCCGGGGAAATTTCCTAACAATTAGAGCTATCCAAAAGTGGAATAGGTTTCAACCTAGAGAAGTGGTGAGTTTCTCCTTGGAGGTCTTGAAGCAAAGGTTGGACGACGACTCAGGTATGTTATAGTGTGGATGCCTTTGGAGTATGAGTTCAACTAGATGAGTGTTGAGGTCCCTTTTTATTCAAAATCTGTGGTTTTGTGAAATACATATTCTTTTCTGAATGAAGGAACACTTGTTTGATTGATGTACTTTTCTCATTTCTAACTTACATCTTTGTTGTCTCTCTTGTTAGAATGTAAGCTCCTTGAGAGTAGTTGTTATTTATATCTCCAGAGCCTGGCATTATGCCTGGAACATAATAGGTGCTTAATAAATGCTTTTGACTAATGGACAATTGCACCTTTTCTCTCCCTCCCTTTTTCTACTCAGGAACAAGAAGTAATTGGTTCCTGGGCTTCTCATGGCAGCTGTCCAAGGTACAAAGAAATAACATCCTTAGTAGTACTGAGGCATTTCTCTTGGAGGAGAGAGGCAAAACTTTTTGTAATGGAACACAACTGACTAATTTTTTCTTGGTCTTGGGAGACTGGGAGGGTAGTAAAAGCACTTCATTTTCACAAACAGCTGCTATATCCTTTCCCACATCCTCTCTTTGCAGATTTGCACTAAGATTAGATGAATATATCAGTCTCAGTTTGTTACAAGAGCATCGGACTTTGAGTTAGCAGGTGGCATTTGAACCTGGGTCTTCCCAGTGCCCTATCCACTGGAGAGTGCTGCCTTCTAGGGCACCCACACCATATTTCCCCAGCTTGTTGTAAAGGTGTTTAGTACTCAGGGACCACTTAAAACTGAGCTTTGGCCCTTGAATTTCCATGTTGCCTGCAATCAAACCTAGCTCTTCAGCCTTCAGGGAATGTTTTTGTATTGTGGTGGTGAGGGGTGTGTGGATGTCTCTCTGTGTGTGAATGTGTATGAAGGGTCTGAAACTATAATGTCACCAAAGTTGTTTTGCTTACCTGTTTATTCTTTAAGCATTTCAGGGGTTTTCTTTTCCTTTTTCAGTGTGTGTATGTGTG
>NW_027185761.1:23685029-23718289 GCF_028583685.1 Petaurus breviceps papuanus
AAATGCTTGATAACAGAAAGATTAATTTAAAAACTGGCCCATCATTACCTCTTGTCCATTCAGATTAATGTTATTCTTTATGGTACAGCATGGCAAGACACAGTTGGAATGGGGTGAAGGGGAGGGTGAGTGTGTTCTATGGGCCTTCCCCTGCTTAAAAAAACCTTCTTGATTTCTTCTAGGACAAAAAGACAGACTTCTCAGCTTGGGATTGAAAGCCCTTCACAATCTGCTTCCATTTTTTTCTTCCTGCTTCATTTATATCACTTCCCTTCACAAACTCTACTTTCTGGCCAATCTGACCTGTTAGCTGTTCGTAGGCACCTGCCTGCCTGGGACAGATTCACTCTTCCTCTCTGCCTTTCTGCATCCTTAACTGCTTCCTTCAAGGCTCTGATCAGGTGCCTCCTCCTCTAGGTGGATTTTTTCCCTCCTAAAATCACTCTGTATTTATACCTCTCTTTACATGTTGCATCCCCTTGTAGAAAATAAACTCCTTGAGGGAAGGGACTTTATCTTGTCTTTGTTTCCCCAGCACCTATAATAGTGCCTGACACTTTGCATATGCTTATTTAATAAATGCTGGTTGGATTACACTGGTTGGATTTCTTCTTGGTGCCAAAAGGTGAGTGGACTCACTCTCCTTCACTGGGGAGTGTTGTTCATTCCCCAGACATTCTATTCAACAAGATGGAATCCAAAATTCAAATGATTTTTTATTTTAAAAAACTATTTTCCCCTATTTTTATGAACTTAAAAAATATCAACAAATATCAACAGAAAAATCAGATTGCATGGGAAACTCTGAATATCCATTATGAACTGTTTTCAACAAATTATTAAGAAGTTAATATATACAAAGAATATTCAAGAATGTTAAACACTTTAGCATGTTTACCTGAGGTGTACAAGTAGGCATGAGGACAGTGGTCTTGAAGTTAGGAAGATCTGGGTTCAAATCCTGCCTGAGATAATTGTTACAGATGTAACCTTGGTTAAGTCAGTTACCTTTTTTGTGCCTCAGTTTTCTCATCTGTAAAATGGGGGATTGGACTTGGTGGCATCCAAGGTCCTTTCCAGCTCTAAATCAACAATCTTATGAGCTTGGCTATTATTCCCTCTCTTCTTTCTGATATGGCAGGACATCCAGACATTTGGTTAATGGAGATCTAAGGTTTTACTTTCCATACCCTAAGGGTGGAGAATTCCCAAGGTGGTCCCTTAGGAGGATTCCAGAAAGATGGAGCTCTTCTGTAAGTGGAATGTGTTAATAGACACTAATCATGAAGACAGGCTAATGGAATTTTAAAATGGGCTGAGATCCTGTGATGGGAGGAAATTCATTAGCAGAATTTCTGGTTGGGGAATAGGAACAAGGAAATTCTTGTCAGAATTAGAGAACAAAGTGAAACAATAAAAAACATACACAATTCTTTTTGTTATGGTCACCACTAGTTTAGATTTAATTTAGACAAAATAGAAGGAAGTACAAAGTGGGTTTCAAGAACAGACTTTTTAGAAAAGGAGGTTTTTGTGATTGCTGGCAGGACTGGCCTTCAGGGACCATCAGCTCACTGATGCTGATGGTCCAGCCCATGAAAATATGGACATAAGCCAAGTCTATGAAATAAACATTCACTAAGGACCTACTGGGTACACAGAGGTGGGCTCAGTTTGTAGAAAGTGGATAGCTTCTAACTATTGGGCTAGGTTTATGCATAGGCAGAGTATGCAGTTAACTCAGTCCAATTTGGAGGCATCCCTGCTCCAAAATATTTTATTGTCTGCCCCCTGGAGTTATAACATTAGCGATGTCTTCCTTTGAGTCTCATTTCCCTCTTCTCTCCTTTCCCCTGTCTACATCTTTGAGATCCTCTTATTAAATGCAAATACCTCTGAGCTAGATAGTTTCTTAAATTATTAGCTAATCACTTTAGCAGGGATTTCCCGATCTACCTGTAAGACAAGATAGATCTCGGTCGGGGAGAGAGTTACCACAGTTTGCAAGATGGGCACTTGAAAGGGCAAGATGCCAAAGATGAATGGCAGCATCTGGAATACTCTCAAGACAAAGAGGGCTTCCTCTGCCTCCTTACCTCCTTGTGTTCAGGGTTCTGAGTGTGTAATGGGAATACAAATTTGGAAGATCTTCCCTGCCCCTAGGCTAAAATGCACCTGAAGCCTGAAGAGAGAGGCTTGTTTTTCAGTAGATACTTTTTTGATTGGCCAGTGGGTCAATAAGGTTGTTACATTCTCTGAGCCAGGAGAAGGCTATATAAGCCCTGATGTGTAGCTTTGTTTTGGGACTCACTTTGAGAAGTGTTCTGTGATTTGATCTGAATTCTGGGAAGCCGTTATTGAGAGTCCCCCGGCTTTGAAAAACCCAGATTTGGAAACCCAGATGTTGACTGGGTATGGATGTAATGGCTGGACAATTTGGAAAGCTGTCTACTTGATCTGTTTCTGTCTGTATATTTTGAAGTTGGGGTGCTGACCTTTTTCCCCTGAATAAGGTAAACGATATATGTCTGACTGATTAAAGTAAGCTTGTTAACCCATTTTGAGTTGCTTTCCTTTAACAAAGCAGATCCAAGAACCTGTGTCAGCAGCCACCCTGGGGACGCCGGGGTGCTTGCTGCTACAGAGTGTCACCAAAGATCCTTTGGGGAAGACCACAGCTGCCGGAATAAGGCTCTAAGTTATTGGCATGAGGAAGCTGTTGTACTCATCTGGTAAAAGGGAAAAATAAATCTATCTCTTGTTCTATTCTTCCAGGTACAATTATCCTGATGCGTTCCTGCCAAGCTTTCCCCCAGATTGTGCAGTGCCACCTCATGATGACAGTGAATGGCTGGGATGTAGGTAGCAGGCAGCTGATTAATCTAAGTAGTGTTTCCCTTGGTTCAGTGTGTGGGATGGAAAGGCGTTTCCAGGAAGCTTTCTCTGTACCTTATTCCAATTTGATAATGACCTTCCTACGTGCACATTTGTCCTAGGACTTATTTTGCCTCTTCCTTATGTATGATCAGTGATCGTTCTAAACTATATTTATTTGTATACTTATCTAAAATTTGTATTTCTGCTCTTCCCACCAGATGGAAGAGGGTCCTACGCATAGTTAGTACTCAGAAATGCTTGTTGAATTGAATCAAATGCCATTTCAGAAGGGGAGCGCAAAATCACCTGAAATCGATGTGTTTTTCTAAATGCCATAGGAGATGCACAGTGGAAGCCAAGTGCACACAATAAGGACTCTAACCTTTCCATGCTTAGGCATAGCCTATATGCTTCTAAAGGTCTTGTATTAATTTAAAATTTGTGATCCTATGATTTTTGATTATATGTACCAAGGCAGCAGTTATACTATACTGCTTCTCTAGGAAGGGCTTGGGTCTACCTGGGGAGAACTCACCCTCTTGAAGTCCAAAGTAACTTTGTTACTTCAGGAAACTAATTGCCATCTTTTCTTCTTATCAGGAATCCGCCGTTCCCATCACACCAGGATTCTCACTAATCCTCACATCTATCTTCATTTCTGCTTCTACAATTAGATAGATGGTCTCCCTCTGTGTGGGGAAGGCTCAATTATGTGAAAACCAGAACTCATTCTCTTTCCTCTTAAGCTCTTCCCGCCTTCTTTATTACTGCAGAGGGCAACCCACAGACCCTCGGACCTTCCCCATCACTACAGAGGGCAATGCCATCCTTCTAGTCCTTCAGGCTCACCACCTAGGAGTGATCATGAATTCCTCACCATCTCTCACCCCCCCCCCCATCCAAGCCGTTGCCATGGCCTGCTGATTTCACCTTTGCAATATCTCTCAAATAAGCCCCCTGATTCCCTCTGACACTGCCACCCCTCTAGTGTAGGTCCTCAGCCCCCCACAATAGCTTGCTAGTGGGTCTTCCTGCCTCGAGTCTCTCCTCACCCCAATCCATCCTCTATTCAGCCACCAAAGTAATGCACTAAAGTACAGGTTGGGCCATGTCAAACTCCCCCTCCTCAATACTCAATAAACTCCAATGGCTCCCTATTGTCTCCAGAAGCAAATATGTGTTTGGCATTCAAAGCCCTTCATAACCTAACCCCCTCCTACCTGTTCAGACTTCTTACACATTACTCCCTAACACATCCTCTTAGATCCAGGGATACTGGCCTCTTGGCTGTTCCACAAGCAAGACACTTCATATCTTGGCTCTGGACATTCTTTCCTGCTGTCCCCCATGCCTGGAATGCCCTCTCTTCTCTGCTCTGACTACTGACCTCCCTGGCTTCCTTTAAGTCTCAACTAAAATCCTACCTTCTATGGGAAGCCTTTCCCAACCACCCTTTAATTTCAACACCTTCTTTCTATTAATTTTTTCCTATTTATCCTATACATAGCCTCTTTGTATATATTTGTCTCTATGTTGTCTCTCCCATTAAGCTCCTTGAGCACAGAGCCTGTCTTTTGCCTCTTTGGTATCCCCAGGGCTTAGCACAGTGCCTGTCACAGGGGAGGTATTTAATCAGTGTTTGTTGACTTGAGTGGATTGTTTAGCCTAGTCCTGCCCATCCTTCAGGATCCAACTCAAGTCCTTCTTCCATGAAGGCTTCTTCAACTACTCAAGCCCTCTGCAATCTTTTCCTCCTCTGAATTCCCATTGCATTCATAATTTGGGCCACTCCATTTTCAATATAATCAGAGAGTTTCAATATGTCACATTCCCCCCTTGTCTTAAGTTGCTATTTAACTGTTTCCCAGAATAGTCATATCCTACCTCCTTGACTAGATTATAATCTCCTGGAGGAGAGGGAGAGGTTTTCAAGGGGTGGCTGGATGATTATGGTTCCTCTTTTAGCAACTCTTACAGCCTAGCAGAGAGATAGCTGAAGAAAAAATTCTGAATATCTTGTTCTAAAGATTATTCCTTTAAATAGCAACTCACATTTCCATGATACCTTAAGGTTTGAAAAACACTTTCTCCACAACGACCATTTTGGGGACCGGTAACCAAGGACAAGTTGGTAAATGGTTAAATAACAAGATCAGGAAAAATGTTCCCATAACACACTTTGAGTTGAATCTGCATTATTTAGATTCTCCATTATTTTCTTAAGTCTAGACAATTAACAAAACAATAAATCAAGACTTGATTTATAGCCTTTACCCACTTACAGAACATTATTACATTATAAATACATTATTATGTAAATTCTTACACTGAAAATTTTACAATCAGCTTTTGGCTCCAGCACAACCCTGAAGGCAATACAAGTATCATCTCCATTTTACATCTAGGGGAAACTGAGGCACAAAGCAGCTGAGTCTTGACTGTAAGACTAGGGCCTTTCCCACCACATCCTGCTGCTGCCTCTCCCATCCCCCCTCCATGAAGCAAAGGGGACACTCAACATTGGGCGGGTAGACTTTATTATCTGCTAGATGAACATGTGGCTAGATTCAAGGTAATAGCATTTAGAGCTTAGAGATCAGAGGCTGAGGCCCAGGCAGGTTCAGTGATTTGCCAAATGTCACACAGCTGGTAGCAAAGCCTGACTTCAAACCCAGGGCTCCCGACTCCAAATCCAATACTCTTTTCACTATACCACACACATCCAACTGGTTCATGTCTGAGATGTCCAGGGCTTAGCATGCAGTGCTTGGCACATAGTAGGGACTTAATAAATGCTTGTGGATGCACCTTGAAATACTGGGGACTCACCTTGTAAATGGCTCACAGTCATCTATAGAGAGGATCTGTGTGCAGCCAGGTCACACATTTCTATCTGAAAACTAGCTTTAGAAGAACTAGGAAGACTTGGTGTACTTGTTAGAAACACTCAAAGATATTTTCATTTGTCGAGGACCATGGGTCATTGCTGTCCCTGATCTATTTTACACCCTCCCATCACTAACTCTGCCCCCATTCTCGGGTTTTCGGCAGGTCCTTGTTATCTTCCATGTAGAATTCAAGTAATATACTTCAGATTTCTATGACTTTGCTTTTCTCTTGTCAGGGGAATATTACCTCCTTTCTTGTGTCTTACACTCAGGAAAGGGGTGAGAAGATGGGCAGGTTTAGGCCTGTACTTGACTTGATTTGCAGAAAAGGATACTCATGTAATTGTACTCAGAAGCAGGCAGGGTTTGGGATCATAGCTTTGGAGCTAGAAGCTAGATCATCTAACTCAACCCCCTCATTTTATAAATAAGAGAAGTGAGACAAATGACTTGTCCAAAGTCAAACAGGAAATAAGTGTCAGAGGGGGCATTTGAACCCAGGACCTCTTATTCTTGAGCTGGAGTTCTTTCCCCTAAACTATATTCTTTTATTCTCATGCTGTCCCATAGCAGTCCCCTGGGAGGCCACAAATACCAGGACAACATTAATTTTCTCATGCAATACCTCCTCAGGCCTTATCTCTTCTGCTCTGATTAGGTGGGTATGTTTTGTGTGTAAGTGACTTTGTATATTTTGGCCACTTAACGAATGTTTGTTGAATTAAATGTGACTGACCCAGGAGGGTGAGAAGACTGGACTCACCATACAAAGACTGGTAGAAGGAACAGAGACGTTTAGCCTGAAGAAGAAAAGACTAGGGGTTGGAGGAAAGCTGACTTCAAGCATCAGAGGAGCCACCATTTGGAAGGATTAAGACATGTTCTGCTTGGCCCCTGAGGATGGAACTGGAAACAAGAGGTGGAAGTTACAGTCAAGCACTTTTAGCCTCAGAAAGAAAGCTGCCCCAGAATAGACTTGGTTGCTTGAGGGGTGGCTGGTAGATAGCTTCCCTTCCTCTGGAAGTTTTCTAAAAGCATCTGGATGGATGACCATTTATCAGAATGCTGTAGAGTGGATTCCTGTTCAGGTATGGATTGTATCACATGACCTCTAGGATCCCTTCCAACTTTGAGATTCTGATAAGTAAGTATTCAGACAACAAATGAGAATACAGCCCAGATGACAAATGCCTTCTCCTTCCTTGGCCATTTAGTCAAAGCTCTCTAGGGAGCAAAGGGATCCTTTTTTGGAATGAAATTCCTGGACTGGGGGGACCTGGGTTTGTATAGTGTGTACAGGAAGCAGGCCAGTTTGATTGCAACCAATTGTCCTAAAATTTCATTAACACATAGTTAACTAGCCCTCATTCATAATTTCTGTATAATAAGCATGCATTTACATAGTGTTTGGTGAAACACATTATTTCATTTGATTCTTACAACCCTGTAAGGTAGATGGTGCAAGGCTTATTACTCCTTCCTTCTCCCCATTTTGCAGATGAAGAAATACAGGCTTATAGATGTTTGGTGACTTATCCAAGATCAATAAATCAATCAACAATCATTTATAAAGCACCACCTATGCTCCAATCACTCTCCTATGTATTTAGCGGACAGTGCAAAGGTGAAACTGTCCCTGCCCTTACAAAGCTAAGTTAATATCCAAACCAGACCTAGAGGATCCTAGAACTATTAAGAGTTAGAAAGGACATTAGAGGTCATTTAATCCAATGCTCTCATTTTGAGTTGGTCAAAGTTCCACAATTAATAACTGGCAGGACTAGATTTGAACCTTAGTCTTCTGACTCCAAATCAAATACCCTTTCCATGTGCCCAGGGTGTCCAGGTGTTCTCAACCCCTGAGTGTACTGATCTTCCTGTTGTACTGTTTCCATTTTCTAGATTATTGACAATAAACAAGCCAAAGCTGTTTCCTACACCCCCTTCCCCAGAGCTTCTTAGATGATCATCTGCAACAGTTGGTTAGTGTGATGCAGACTCAGTATAATAAATTATGAACTAAATATAATGATAAACAACCTAAAGAAAAAAATAGTAAGCAATTATAAAGCCAAAAAACCAACTGATTAGGAGTTTATTCACTCTTTTGGATACAGCCTTCTATATGTGCCAATAATCCCATTGCTATGAATAATTGAGAGCCATTACATAATGCATTATGTTACATCACAATCACATTTTAAAACAATACCAGGGGAGAAATTTTTATCTTAAAAAGTAAAAATTGGAAGCAGAAAGATATAAAGAAAATAATGATGGGCTTGGAGTTAGAGGACCTTATCTAATCTAATCAAAAGGGCTCTTAACTAAATAGGATGGGGATTGAGAGGACAGCTTATATATAACCCCCAAATTGGATACTATGGAGAGTTGCCACAAAGAAGGAAGAATAATAGCAGTTGAGATACCCAGAAATTCAGAGGAGATAAGACCAAAGAAAGGAGTCAGTAGTAAAAGTAGTAAAACCCATGGCCTGGAGTGTCTACATACATGTGCCAAAAGTTGCTGAGATTTGGTGTGATGAAAACCATGATGAGACTATGGTTTTGGGAGGATTTATCTTATTCAAAAGAAACAGTGGGTAAAAGGCAGGTTTGGGTTGTGTTATGTATTCATAAGATATAATCACATGAGAAAATCTAGAAACACAGGAAGAGGCATGGTAGAGAGAATTTGGTAAAAGTTAAAGGGACAAAAGTAGTGACTTTTTTTTTTATTGGAGTATGACAGACCACATGGACAGAAAGAGGGAATAGATGAGGAGTTTGGGAAAAAGATCAAAAGCCTAGCATAGAAACATGACATAGTAGTGAGGATGGGGTGGGGGAACTTGAATTATCTAGACATTTTCTGGGCTCTCCTTCTCTGAGGATAGCTGATTCCTGAATGTTTAACTGATAATTTCATCCTTCAAAAATTCACCAACAATGGGTTGAATTAACCAATTCTTAACCAATGACTGAGACAGTCATTGAATTAACCAATGAAATTCTATTCTGGGTCTAGTTCTCACTGATAGAAAGGAACCAGTTGTTGAGATGGAAATGATAGGAACTTTGGGGAAAAGTGAAGACTCCCTCCTAGAGTTTATGCTAGAAAGGGAGAGAAAATCTGGGAATAGGTCAACATAGACTTTAGATTTTGAGAAAGCAGGTTTCAAAGGATTCAAGGAAAGATACGAAGGATGCCATGGAGTAAAAATGCTTCAGGGGAAGGCAGCCCAGGAAGGATGGGAGATACTCAGGGATGAAATCCAAGACACACAGGGAAACAATTCCAGTAAAGTGGGGAAATAATATTTATTTGAAGAAACCAATGTGGTTGCACAGGGAACTCAATAAGCAACTTAGATTTTTAAATGAAATGTATAGAATAGGGAAGCAAGGCCAGAGGACAGAAGTTGAATATGAGAGCATGGTATGGACCTATAAAAGGAATGTCAGGGATGGAAATGCTCATAATGATGGGAACCTGGTAAAGTAAGCTATGGAAAACAAAAAGAGGTTTTTATAGCTATGCGTGAGAGAAAGATGGATCAAAGAAGGGATAAGGCCTTCACGGGCAGAGAGATGATGAAGAGAAACAGTGGAGAGAAGGCAGGGCTGTTTAGCTTATACTGTTTCTATTTTCTCTGCAAAGGAGAAAGATCCTTACATTGGAAATTATGAAATTAAAATGACTAACAATTTGATACCAAAGGTAAGATAGTATTAATAAAGGACCTAGATGGTCTTGATGAATTCAAGTCCCCTGACCCCAAATAAGCTACATAATCCTTGGGTTTGGAAGAACTGGATTGCAGATGTGATTTCTGAGACAGTTAGTGAGATTTGAAAGATCATGGAAAATAAATAGGGCACCATAAGATGGGAGCCAGTTTCCTGATTTTCAAAGAAAGGGAAGTGAAGAGAGTTTATAAACTGGAGCCAGTTAGACTGACCTAAATTTCTGGGACAAATTCTCCAAGGGAACATGAAAGGATGTTTGCCCAACATTTAAAAAGGGAAGTGGTAATTACCAAGAGCCAATAGCATTTTTAAGGGTCGTGCTTGACTGATTTCACTTCTGCTTTGAACAGTTTAGTAAAACTAGTAGGTGAAGGGCACACTGTGTGTATAGATTGCCTACTAGAGTGTAGCAGTACTTTTGATAAGGTATCTCATTATCTTTGTGAAGAAGACGGAGAGAAACAAGTTAAAGAATAATACTGGAGGACAGGATCATGGGCTCCAGGGCCTCTATCTAAAGATGGGGTTCAGGACAATTTTCTCCTAATTTCCCACCATCTATGCTGCTTTTGGAATTCGAAGGGATTTTTATTATGTCTTCCATGCCCAGGAAATGCATCATTGGAATCTGTCTGGTATGCAAATCTAGCTCATTAATGTCCTCTGCAATTCTGATTGGATCCTATAACTGGAGAGCAGATCTCTTTCCCCCATTTCCACTTCATTTTATGTGTTCTCTTTACTAATTAGATTGTAGACTCCATGAAAGCAAGGGCTGTCTTTCTTTTTGTTTGTATTTGTATCCCTCAAACTTAGCAGAATGCTCTAAATAGGTGCTTAAATCAACAATTTATTAACTATTATTGACTAAAGATGGATTCAGAATTGGTCAACTGACTGAATCCAAAGAGTAGTTGTTTTTTTTATTTATTTTTTTTATATTTTTAAGCAATCGGGGTTAAGTAACTTGCTCAAGGTTACACGGCCAGTTATTTCTGGGTGTGGTGCTGAGTGTCTGAGCCCGGGATTCGATCTCCAGGTCGTCCCAACATTGGAGCCGGTACTCTTACTCACTGAGCCACCTGGCCGCCCCTAAAGAGTAGTTGTTAATGATTCAATGTCAATGTGACAGGAGGTCTCCAAGGATTTGTGCTTGGCCTTGTGCTATTTAACATTTTTATTAATGACTTGGACAAAGGCATAGATTTTATACTCGTCAAATCTGCAGATGATACAAAGCTGGGAGGTGTGGCTAACATACTGGGTGACAGGGTCGGAATTTAAAAAGATTATGATGAGTTGGAGCATCGGTCTGAATCACATAAGGTGAACTTTGATAGGAAAACACACTTGATCCCCCCCCAAAAATCAATTTCACAAGTATAAGATGGGTGAGTAATGGAGAGAGTGATTGTTCTGAAAAAAGATCGGAGGGTTTTGTAGACTGCATGTTGAATAGGAGTTAGCAGCCCAATGTAGCATCCCTTCTCCAATAAAAAAAAAATAAAGCTAATTTGATTTGGGCTGAATTGAGGGGCAGGGTTTTCAGGTGATATTATTATTATACTCTGCCCTCCTGAGACCTTATGTGAGGGATTATTCTCAGTTCTGGGCACTATGGTTTAAGATAGATATTGAGAAATTGGAGGGTTCCTGGAGGAGGTCAACCAGCTTAGTGAAGGACCTATGAGGGTTAGTTGGAGGGTTGGTCATGTTTAGCCTGGCAAAAAGCATACTGGTTGGGAGAGGAGGACGTGATAGTTGTTTTCAAGTTATTTGAATAATTGTCATGGAGATGAGGTTTCCTGGCTTTTATTTGACCCTAGAGGGCATAACCAAGAGTAATGAAGCAGAAGTTACACTGAAACTAGTTTAGGCTTGGTGTCAGCAAAACAAAACAAAAACACCCTAAGAATTAGAGCTGTCCCAAAGTATGGTGGCCTGCCTTGAGAAGTGAGAGGTTCTCCCTCCTTCCTTTGAGGTCTTTAAGCAGAGGTGGGGTAATGACTTGTCAGGTACATTATAAAGAGAGATCCCTTTTGCATATGGGTTAGACTAGGTGGCTGAAGTCCCTTCTAACTATCAAAATTTGTGATTCTGTAAGTCCTTGATTCAACAGCTCTCTCACTCTTACTCCCTATGTGACATTTGGTGAGTCACTTAAACTCCTTGGATCTCAGTTTCCTTATCAGTAAGATAAGGGCATTAAAGTAGATGGCCACTGAAGTCACTCCCAGCTCGAAACTGTTGATTCTATGCCTATAATTAATTTTCTTAGTCTATGATCCTATCAACGCTATGCAAAGAAAAATGCAGTATTTCTCTTGGTTTCACATTTCCCTTTTTTTGTCAAATGAGGGGGCTGGACTAAATGACCTCCAAGGACCCCTTTAAGTTATTATGTTATTAACGTTAAGTTATTATGAACCTATAATCCTAGAAACATTAGGATTATAAAAGAAGAAGCCAACGTCTTGCCCAACTGATGACTCCCATGATCAACCTAGATCATTCCACTTGGAAAATCAAGACCGTTCCAAGGACATCTTTGGAGACATTGGGCCACTGAGCTAACTTCTACTTCATTATGGCTAAAGGGCCTCTGATCATCCCTGAAACAGTCTTCTCTATGTAGAAATAGTTGGCACTAAGGAAGAAGAAACTGTTTTAACCATAGCTGCTGGCCCTTTGGATTAGTTCCTAGCCTTTGTCCTCTCTGCATCTTAAAGAATATTCTGTGCTTTTGATTTAATAAGCTCCCAGTTATGCCCAGGAGTGTTTAGGGCCAATTCACTGATGACTGATGTAATTAGAGGTCAGAGAGGTGTGACTACTCCATAATTTGTTAGTTTTTTTTTTTAATGTACTAATCCTTACACATTCAAATGAATGCTATCCCAGTATGGTATAATGGAAATCACTCTAAATATGTCTTCACAGGACCTGGGGTTCAATCTCTGCTGCTTACTATTTGTGTGACCCTCAACATGCAACTTAACCTCAGTTTCCTCATTTAAAAAAGGAGTGAGGTGACCACAGATGGCCATAAGAATCATCTCACTCTAAGTCCATGGTTCCTTTAAATCATCAGAGGACTAACTAATGCTCCACTGGACCTGGAACTTTGATTGGAGAACTGCATTCAAAACTTGGAACATCCAGGCTTGTTCAAGGATGATGCATCCTTGTTTGGAACAACAGCTAACATTTAGATCTGCAAAGCACTTTATGTATATTATCTTATTTACTCCTCCCAACAGCTCTGGGAGGTAGGTACAGTTATTATCTCTATTATGTAGATGAAGAAACGGAAGCTAAGAGAGTTTATTGACTTGCCCAAGGCCCTACAACTAGTAAATGTCTGAATCAGAATTTGAACTCAGATCTTCCTAGCTCCAAGTCTAATTTTCTATCCATTATGTTACCTACTTGCTTCTTTTTTACAAAAAAATTTTGTTTTATTAAATTTGTTTATCTACTTTTAGTTTACAACATTCAGTTCCACAATCCCTTGCGTTCCAAATTCCCCCCCCCCCTTTCTTCCCTCCTCCCCATGATGGCATACAATCTGATATAGGCTCTACAAATATCTTCGCATTAAACATTAGTCAAGTTGTAAGGAAGACTCATAAGCAATGAAGTGAACAATGAGAAAGAAGGACTACATGCTTCTTTTTATCTATGGGACTGATTTCTTTAAACAGCTGAAAGTCATTCAGAGCCACATCTAGTGTATAAGGTGGGTGATTAACCCGAAGAGTTCTGTTCGTGGTCCAAATTTAGTTTTGTCTATGAAATAAGAGTGATTTTCTGCTGAGGTCTGTGAACTGGCTCTGAAGGCAACATTCAACGAGAGATTCATGAATTATTTTGAGAAAGGAACCGTAATGATAATGATGGAATAATAATGTCCATGTTGGTGATGATAATAAATGGTTAGGGGAAAGGGAATAGAAGGGAATAGGCATTTATTAAGTGCCTGCTATCTGCCAGACAACTGAGGCCCATGGAGATTAAATGGAAGGGTTGCATGCTCCCCTCCCCTAATGAATTCCATCTTTGTCCCATCCTCCCTAAAATATAGTACTCAGAAGTAGGCATAATATTCTGGAGGTCATCAGCAATGTTCAGAACCCTTGGCATAAAGGATAGAGAATAGTTTTGGAGTCAAGAGAACTGGGGTTCAAGTCTTGCCTCTAACATGTACTGGTTGTACAAAGCCCAAAGTGGACTGCTCAGTGGCCTGGTTGTTGTTGTTAAGTCATTCAATCATGTCTGACTCTGTGACCCCATTTGGGATTTTCTTGGCAGAGATACTGGAGTGATTTGCCATTTCCTTCTCCAGCTCATTTTGCAGATGAGGAAACTGAGGTACACAGGGTTAAGTGACTTGCCCAGGGTCACACAGCTATTAAGTGTCTGAGGCTGGATTTGAACTTAGGAAGATGTCTTCCTGACTCTAGGCCTGGCATTCTGCACACTATGGCACCATCTAGCTATCTCAGGCAGTGGTCCAGGCGACTCTTTAAGACTATAGGTTCCAGACAAGGTTGATGACCTGCATTGGTAGGAGATCTCAACCAGGATCTTTTCCCATCCACTTATACACCAATATAATTCAAGTCTAGACCAAGAAAAAAGGGATAACATTAGCTTGTTTGGCAGCTATGACAAACTCATACTGAGCTTAGAGAGTACAAAACTTTTAGGTCCTTATCATGTGAATTGCTGTCTAGCCACTTCTCCTCTGCCCCCTGCCCTCATTCTATTTTTAAGCATCTGATTTTTTTTAACCTAAGTAGAAGACTTTAACAAGATGAAATTTAATAGCAACAAAAACAGACTCAAGGCTGTGGTTCCGGTATGAGCTATTCTGGGGTCTTGATTCTTCCATCCATCACAGGCGGTAACAAGTCCTTAAGCCAGAGAGTCCCCAAAATATCTCAAACCATGTATCATGGACCAAGAAACTAGGGGCTTTTTAAAGTCTATGTATTCAAATATAGACTTAGTTTTTCTGCTTAGGAACTCAAGTCAAAATGTCACTCAAACTTAGGATCATTGGGTTAGTACTAGAAAGAAACTTGGGGTCATCCAGTCCAATCCTTTCATCTTACCGATGAGGGAACTGAGTCCCAGAGAAGTGAAGGGGTTTGCCCAAGATCATATAGATGGTGAGTGGCAAACCTGGGGTTTGACCCCACATCTGCTGACTCCACGGTAGGCACTGTACCACACTGCCCTGCCAGGGGGACAAAGAGGATGTGCCATACTCTCACATCTATTGATGCCTATTACCCAATGTGATACGATGCTTTTTTGTTGCTTTTGTTGTTGTTGAGTCATTTTTCAGTGGCACCCAACTCTTTGTGACCCTGTTTGGGATTTTCTTGGCAAAGATACTGGGGTAGTCTTCCATTTCCTTCTCCAGCTTATTCTACAGATGAGGAAACTGAGGCAAACAGGGATAAGTAACTTGCATAGTAAGTGTGTTAGGTATGATTTGAACTCAGGTCTTGCTGACCCCAGGCATGGTGGTGTACCACCTGGCTTCTCCAATACAATGCCTTTGGTCTGTTTCAATTTAGCATAAGAAACAGTAGCTTTAAATTGATCGTCAGCTGATGTTCTGGCAATGACCCATGCACATTGACAGCCACCTGTATTCTCTACTGGACATCAGAGAAGCATTATGGTACGGTCTGAGGAGTAGAAGACCTGGGCTCACTCCTTGTGTGACCCTCTCTGAACTTTAATTCCTTCCCCTGTAAAATGCCGGGGCTGTACCAGGTAGCTTCTAAAGTCTCTCTCAGCTAGGATCCTGTGATTCAGTCAAATTCACAATCGCAGGAAGAAGAGGATGGGAATTACTGACAAACTCTAATAACTTCAAAATAGTCTCCGCTCTTAATGTTACGTCTTGTGCTGGTGCCAATGGTCAAAGGGCAGAATCATGGCATGCAATCATGCCAGCATGCACTTCTCTCCTCCCTAAATTAATAAGAAATACACTGAAAAGTAGGGGCAGGCATCATAAAAACCAAGAGGAAATGTCAATGGTGAATTTCCTGACAACTGAGCTAAGTTCCTAAAAAAAGAGTTGTTTAAACTAAATGTCAGGTCCCTTCTATAAATATCCTATGTCCAGCTGGTATTTGGTGGATGTGTGGTTGTATAAAAATTCGCATTATCAGCACGCAAAACCCCTTCTTTTCCTCATGTTCTCTTCCTGCTTCCCAGCAACCTTTCCACCCACTTGTTAGAAGCACCCCTAGGAGAGCAATTTGAAACCATGCCCAAAGGGCTATAAAACTGTGCATGCCCTTTGATCCAGCAATACTACTACTATGTCTGTATCCCAAAGGGATCATAAAAAAGGGGAAAAGGACCTATTTGTACAAAAATGTTTATAGCAGCTCTTTTTGTGGTGGCTAAGAATTGGAAATCAAAGGGATGCCCATTAATTGGGAAATGGCTAAACAAGTGGTGGTGCATAATTGTAATGGAATTATTACTGTGCTATAAGAAATGAAAAGTAAGATGATTTCAGAAAACCCTGCAAAGACTTACATGAACTGATGCATTAGTGAAGTGAACAGAACCAGGAGGACGTTGTACACAGAAACAGCAATATTACTTGATTAAGACCTATGAATGACTTAGCTATTCTCAGCAACAAGGCAATCCCAAAGGCCTAATGATGAAGTATACTACCCGCCTCCAGGGGAAGAACTGATATAGATTGATTATGGACTGAAGTGTGCTATTTTTCACTTTCTTTCATTTTTTTTTCTTTTGAGTCTTTGTGTACAAAATGACTGATAGGGAAATGTTTTACATAATTGCACATGTATAACCTATATATGATTGCTTACCTTCTTGGGGAAGAGGAAAGGGAAGGAGGGATAGAATTTGGAAGTCAAAACTTTAAATAAAAATGTTTAAGAAATGCACCCCCATCACCCCCATATTAGACATGCAGTCAGGAGTCCTATGGATTCATTTGAATCATGCCTCAGACACTCTTTGTGAGGAAGTTGGACCAGGTGGCCTCTGACAACCCTTCAAGCTTGAGATCTGTGACCCTAGGAACAATCTCTGTGCTCCCAAGCTGTAAAGATTGCTGTAAAGGAAGTCCTTTGAAAACTTTTAAGCATCTCATAAGGGTGACTTGTTCCTATCAGAAATTTGGGGCTGTAAGGACACTGGAAACTGTTGATTAAAAATCCTTCATTTTACAGAAGGGGAAAGTACGTTTGGAGAGGAAGGTCCCACAAGTTTTAATTGGTGGAGGGAGGGTTTGAATCCTTTATCTGGGACTCTAAACCTATCACTCTTTCCACTTTGGGGAAAATTACCACTCTTGCCCATTTTTTCAAGGTCTTCTATGAAACCTTCCGTGATCTTCTCCACTCTCTCCCCTCAATCAGATACTAAATTCTTCCTTATCTGAACTCATAGAACATATTTTGTTCTAATTTGCCATTCCTTTCTTCTCATAGGTGACAGGGTAAGTGCCTCCAGCCTTCCTCCTCCAACTGTGGCCTAGTCATGGCTGTTCATAACGTTTAGATGAATACTATCTACAATCCTTCTGTTAAGATGGAAGATCCCCTGGGCTTCACCATGTGCCCTAAAGACCCCTGGGCCTCACCATGTGCCCTAAAGACCCCTGGGCCTCACCATGTGCCCTAAAGACCCCTGGGCCTTACCATATGCCCTAAAGACCCCTGGGCTTCACCTTCTGCCCTAAAGACCCCTGGGCCTCACCATCTGCCCTAAGGACCTCTGGGTCCTGCTACTATGCAATCCAGATCGCTGGCATTGCCGTTTTATGTTATGATGCATTCTAAATGCTCTTGGGCCTTGTCTGTTGCCCTCCTGCAGAATCCTAAGAATCACTGGGCCTCGTCATTCTCCCTCCAGCTAAACCTTTCCCCTGGTGCTATCTCCCCAATTAAAATGTGAGCTCCTTGAAAGCAGGGAGTACTACCACTTAGCATAGTGCTTGGTATACAGTAGTACTTAATAAAATATTTCCCCACTCATTTGTTCATAATAACTTACATACGTATCAGATATGTCGGCAGAGAGACATTCCAGGTATAGGAAGAGTGTCACCAAAGGGACAGAGGTGTGAAAGTAATGGGCCTATTTGGACTCCACCTAGTTGACTGAAAAGCAGAATTTGTGGAGGTCAGCTATATGAGATAAGGCTATAAATGTTGGATAGTGCCATGTTGTGGAGGGCTTTGAACACTAAGCAAAGAAAACTGTGGAAGTATCAATACCAGAAGAGAGAAAACCCACAGGGATGAAATCCCCCAGTGGAATGCCATGCCTTAGAAGCTGGTGAATTCTTTGTCTTTAGTGCTGCTCAGGTAACAGCTGGATGAAGGAGGGACTCCTGGTGTGGATAGAAGTTGTACTAAATGGTCCCCGTCCATTGGTTGTGGTGAATATTCTTATTGTTCTCACTGAGGGAAGGAGCTGCAGAATTACTTTGCTCACCATGTTTCCTCGCCTGTTTGTTCATGCTTCTCACGTCTGTGTCTCTATTTTTCAAACAAGCCTGTGCAGGTAGCAGATACAGCAGGGGTCTTTCTCTTCTTCTCCATCCTCTGCACTGAGACACCCCACAGAAAATCTCAAATAGCACACTTGAGTAATCAGGCAAAACCTGATTCATTCCTATGGCACAAAGTGAGAACAATCACAGGTTTCCCGAGGAACAATGCTGTTCTCTCTAGGCACCAGACGTCTGAGCAGAGCAGGAACCTGGAGAGCTTTAGCAGCCCCTTTTCTTCGGGGGATGATTTAGAATTATGACTCTCCAGAAGAGCCCTAGGATAGCTCCTTCCTGGGGGGTGCTGGGGTGTTGGATAGAAAGAATCGTGGCAAATACTCTGGGCCTCATGCTTTGGCAGGGGCTACTGAGTTTCTTGTGGTTGTGGAATGACTCAAGGAGGCAGCCAGTGAGGGAGGATAAGGTGATTCATCTGGTTTAAAAAACCAAAAGAGATGAGCTTCATATTGCATAGAATCTTAGCCCTACAACCTCAGAGGTCTTTTAGTCCAACCTGTATCCAACTACATCCCTAACAAATGGCCATCCAGCTTCTGTGCAAAGATTTCCAGTGATGGGGAATTTCACCCTGTACTGGATAGCCTGTTCTATTTCTAGCCAGGTCATAGTGTTTTCTTAAATTGAATTGAAACCTGCCTCTCTACTCTTTGTTCTGTCCTCTGGAGCCAAGTTGAACAAATTTAACCTCTCTCCCCCATGACATCTCTTCAAATAACCAAAGACAGCTAGCTCTCATGCACACTGCTTCCAAACCCTTCCCTCTTTCAGGCCAAGGATTCTTACTCTCTTCAACTAATCTTCAGTTAGCATGGATTGTACTCATGAGCTCACCATCTTGGCCATCCTCCTCTGGACTTGCTTTAGTTAGAACATAAGATTTAGAGCTAGAAGTTACTATAAAGATCATCTCCTTCAATTTCATTTTACGGATGAAGAAACCAAGGCTCATAAAGTTTAAATCATTTGCACATAGTCCCACATTTTGTAAAGTATCAGGACTAGCAATCTAACCCCCCCATCCTCTGACTCCTAACCCAATGCTCTTTCCATTACACCATATAAATTTTGTCAATGTCCTTTCTCAAATATGGTGCCCAGAACTAACCCTAATACTCTAGCTGTAATCTGACCAGGAACAGCAATTTTAAGGCACTCATTTGGCATGAACTTTCTTGACTGACATGACATTCTACTGACTCATTGAATGTGCAGACCACTTAAATTGCCAGATCTTTTTCAAATGAACTGCTCTCTAACCACACTTCCCACATCCTCTATTTGTTTTCAGAACCCATGAGAGAAGGCTTTATTATTTACTCCCATACTCCAGTGCAGCACTGATCTTATCCATTTGGGTCTTTCCTCTGATGATATAAATCACAACCTCTCCAAGCCTGCCCATCCTGCCCAACCTCTTCTATTTCCTCTTATAAGTTCATCCCAAGGTGTCCACTTTATATACCTTTTTAAAGTTCTTTTGACATCACAAATGTACCAGTGGGACAAAAGAGTGGTCCATTGGTTTTCCCACAATCTAACCATTTGACATGCCCATTTTTTGTCAGTTATCTATTTCTTTGATGATATGCTCTATGATGATTCCACAGCATAATTCTTTACTTATAATGGGCTGTAGCCTACTCATGCCCACCATATCCTTCTCCACTGCCCTTTGGGGATATGACAACTTCCGTACTTTGAAGACCATAGACTTCATGTTTATTCTTTTTACGTTTCATTGTATTAGATCTAGCTCCACATTATCCACATATACAATCAGCCCACAGCCCTTACTACCAATATGACAATAATCATTATAATTAATAACTATAATGATATATAATACATTATATAATATTTAATATATTATAACTGGAATTAATAATTGCAATTCCTGTTTAAATATCATGTCAGTGTTTTCAAATGTTCTTTATATTAATTCATCTGACCTTCACAACAATACTGTGGGGCAAGTACCTTTATTTCTGTTTTCCAGATGAAAAAAAACTGAGGTAAAAAAAAAACTTGCTTAAGCCATTCAATCACAGGACTATGGGTAAAGATTGTAGGATTAGAGCTGGCATGAGTTTTAGAGATCATCTAGTCCAATCTACCCCATTTTATAGGTGAGGAAGCTGAGGCCTAGAGAGATAAAGTGGCCTATACGAGGTCACAGATGTGGTAAGTGCCAGAGCCAGGAAATAGAACCAGAATCTCTGACTCCAACTACATTATTCTCATTCCCAATCCACTTCTCTTTTCACTAGTCCAAATTTCCTTCCATCCTACACAGTTAATCTAACTGCTAATTCAAATGGCGTTTCTTATTTTTCATCCTCTTTGCAACTTTTGACACTGTTTGTCACCCACTACCTTGGAAACTTCTCCATACTATCTTTGATTTCCAGGACACTGTTCTCTCTCTCTCTCTCTCTCTCTCTCTCTCTCTCTCTCCCTCCCTACCTTTCTGTCCTCTTTTTCCCCAGACTTTTTGATGGTTTATCATCTCTTTCCTGGCACTTAAGCTTAGGTATTTTTTAGAGCTCTTTCCTGGGCCCTTCTCTCTTCTCTCTTGATGACCTCATCATGGTCAATGGCCATGAATCAATTATCATCTCTATGAAAAAGATTCTCAGATCTGTATTTCCAGTCCTAATCTCTCTCCTGAACTTCAGTTCTCCAAAACCAACTTCCTGATGGACATCTCCACCTGGATATCATATTGGCTTCTTAAATTCAATATGTCTTACCACATAAGTGATGATTATTCTTTTCTCCAAACTTCTCTGTTTCTGTTAAGGATACCATCATGTGCTTCCAGTGATCCAGCCCTGAAACCTGGTAGTTAATCAACCTAGATTCTTCCCTGTCCCTTAGAGTAATAATACCCTTATAATGCCTTTTTTTAAAAACTAAAAAAAGAGACTGTTTTATTGTGACATTCATGACATTGAGCCCTTGTTGATAAGGATGATTATGGGTACTCTTGGCACATGTTATACAATATTAAGATGTACAGTGGGCACTGAGGGTCATCTGATGTCTGAAATGTTTACTGGCCCTTCCTGACCTCCGTGCAGTTTTGGCTAAGTCACAGACATTTCATCATTAGGTTGGTGTATAGTTAACAAGTAGTTGGTTTTAAAAAGCACGATTATAAACCCTCACATTAAGGGTATCATTACTCTAGTAAGTGCCTTAGAGCTGTCAGACCATGTTGCTTCCATTACCATACTCTCACATCCATCACCTTCTCTCAACTCACACAGCTAAGTTCAAGCCTTCTCTCAACTTAGTCATTGTTATTGTCGTTGCTCAGCCATTTCACTCATATTCAACTCTTCATGACTCCACTTGGGGTTTTCTTGGTACAGATAGTGGAGTAGTTTGCCATTTCCTTCTCCAGTTCTTTTTACAGATGAAGAAACTGAAGGCAACAGGGTTAAGTGAATTGCACAGGGTCACACAGCTAATAAATGTGTAAGGCCAAATTTGAACCCAGGAAAATGAGTCTTACTGACTACAGGCCCCACTGTGCCCCTTAAGTGGCCATTACAACTACCTCTTAATTAGCATATAGTTTCCTGTCTTTAATACCTTTTTTAAGCCATCTTCCACACAACTGTCAAAATAACTTTCCTCTGAACTCCCTTGCTCATAAAACCTCAATGGCTCCTCATTGCTCTAAGGATAAAACCCACATTCCTCAGCCCAGCAATTTAAAACCCTATACAGTCTGGCCCCAGCCTCCCATTTCCAGTCTTATTCCATACAATCTAGACTTTACATATTCTCTGAGCTCACTATTACATCATGTGCATGTGGGAACTTTCATTTCTGCCTCTCAGAAGCCTGAAGGTTCCTCAAAGGACCACAGCAGTGCCATGTTCTCCATGAAACTTCTATCGATGCCCACAAGGCTTAGCAGTCTTTCCTTCCTCAAGTCCTGAATTTATTTATCAGCAGGAATGTTGTACTCTACTTGTAGCACGTAGCTCCTCCAGGACCTTTCTTCACATCACCCCTGGGGATGTCTTGTTATCCCCATTGTACAGAAAAGGAAACTGAGGACCCGAGATGTCAAGTCACTTGTCCATTAACAAGCAAGTAGTTAAGTGACCAAGCTAACATTTGCATTCACATCTCCTGACTCCTATTTTTAGTTCTTTTCAGAGGCTGGGACCATTTCCCGCATTTGTGGTACCAAGATAGGACACAAACACACAAAAAGCAGAAGGTGAAAACAAAATAGGCTGCTGAAATAAGAGGAAATATTGTTTGATGGTCCAAAAAAATTAACCAATGAATTTCTAGTCTTTTTTCTGGGTGAATTATTGAATCCTAAATCTAGCTTTCACACAACATTACAGTTGATATTAAGCATAAGACCCCAAATTAAGACCCCAAGTGTCCTTTTCTCATAACTGAATGGTGACAGTTCCTTTCTATGGAATTTTAGGGCCCCTTTGAGCTTAGTCCTGAGGTCTAGTCCTCCTGGTTCCCTTGAATTAATCCTGCTAGATTGTAAGGGGAATAAACATTCTTATGGAGCCCATCATCTGCTAAACCCTTTTTACAAATATTGTCTTGTTTGATCCTCACAACAAGGTAGGTGCTATTGTTATATCCATTTTATGTGGAAACTGAGGCAGTAGATAAGTGACTTACCCAGGGTCACACAGTGTCAGAGGCCAGACTTGAACTCAGGTCTATCCTGACTATAGGCTCAGCTCTCTACCCACTGTGCTACCAGCTCCCTCTAATCCTAATTCTAAAAACAATAACTCACAACTTTATAATAATAAATTATATCTTAACCTTTTACAACTTAGGAGATGGTATTGTTACAAATCATTTTCCTCAAAATTACCCTGTGAAGCAGAGTGATTATTATATTACTATTATATAACATATAATAATATTATATTATACTAATTTTGCAGATGGGGAAACTGAGGAACAGATAGGTTAAGTGACATGCCCATGGTCATACAGCTAGTAACTGTTAGAGTCAGGACTTGAATCCAGGTCTTCTGACTCCAAATCCATGACTCCTTTCAGGATGGTAGAGATCAACATGATTCATCCCCTTTAAGTAGACTATGCTTTTTAATTCAGGGGTTTTTACCTCTGCAGAGCATCCCTAAGAACCTTGATCATTTTAAAAGTTTCTCCAAAATCCCTGTGAGGATTTCTCATGTTCAGATCCAGCTTTCCCCTGCTTCTGTCTACACTCTGGTCTGGGCCTCTGCAGGTTGGGCACTGCCTCCTCCATGAAGCTTTCTCTGATTACATCAGCGCTTTGTGGGTTCCCTTTCTAAGAACCTCTGAGAAACGTAGAAGATCACAGAAAGGCCTTTGAAGATCATGCAGTCCAAAGCCCTCATCTAGCTACTACTTTACAATTTAATAGCTGATTTCATATTGTCTTATACTTTAATGATTTCATGATATTGCCATTTTCTCTCCAACTAGATTAGAAGAAGCCTGGCGTGAGGAAGACCTGAGCTCAAATCTGGCCTCTGTCATTTACTACTTGTATGACCCTGGGCAAGTCACTTAACACCTTTTGCCTCAGTTTCCTCAGCTGGAAAATGGGATAATAACAGCATGCACCTCACGGGGTTGTTGTGAGAATCAAATGATTCCAGATTTAGAAAGTAATTCACAAGCCACCAAGCGCTGTATGAATGCTGACTATTATTACAAACTTCATGAGAATTGTGAGTTCTACTTCTAGACAGAAGAAAAGAATCATGTACTCATTAACCACCTACTATGTGCCATACCCTTCAATCTGGAAGAGAATGATGGGATCATTGTGCTCAAACTCCCCTTTTTACAAACGAGTAAGCAGATTGCAAGTAGGGAAGTGACTTGTCCAATGTCCTACAGCTAGTAATTGGCCAAGTTGAGACTTGTGCCAAGTATCTGGGCTCTTGGTGTGGCATTATGGATACCTTATCCAATGCTCTTTCTTCTAGACACTCCCAAGGTGCTTAGGAAAGCCCAAAGGATGCATCCTGTTGAAGACCCAGTGTCTTGTTGAACGCCTGTTGGTTGATTGTTTGCTTAACCAAGGAACAAGGAGCATTTTGTCACCTACAGGGGGAAGCAAGCTACACCTCTCTTCCTTGGGAAGCTCTCCAGCATCGGGAGCCCATTAAGTCCTCAGCACCTCTGCCTAAATTCCCACAGAGGACAATAGAACGAGGGCCACATTTGGAGGCAGAGAACCTGGGTCTGAGTTCTGGCTCTAATACTAACTGCCTGTGTAGCTTTGGGTTGAGGAAGCATTTCTCCTCTTTGGGCCTCATGAGGAGGGAAAGGATATAGTGCCTACTATGTGCCAGATACCATGCTAAGTGCTTTTTACAAATGTTATCTCATTTGATCCTTACAACAACCCTGTGAGGTAGGTGCTGTTATTATCTCCATTTTACAGTTGGGGAAACTGAGGCAAAAGCACTTAAATGACTTTCCCAAGGTCACCCAGGTAGTAAGTACCTGAAGTTAGGTTTTCCTGATTACTGGTCTAGTGCCATATCCACTGGCCACCTAGCTAAGCTGTCTCAGTCCTCCTCTGAGGTCCTTTATAGCTCAAAATCAGTCACCTGATCTCTAAGGTCCTTTACAGTCCTAAACCCACTCAATCAGGATAGTGATGGGTCTTAAGGTCATGCCACATAACTGACTGAAGGAAGTAGGAATGTTTAGCCTTTAGAAGAGAAGATTGGGGCGAGGGGCAGGAACCTGAGGGTATCATCAAATATTTGAAGGGGAATCATATGGAAGATGGATGAGAATTTTTCTGCTTGGTCCCAGCAGGAAGAATGGGGTCACTCAGTTGGGTGTGGTTCCAAAGGAGAATCAAGGCATGTAATACCTTGGAGAAAGGAATGGGATAGAAAGGGATGGTGCCAGGCTGTTCCTTTCCCTGGGGGGAACCCAGGGTTGAGAGGGCCTTCATAATTTTTTGGAAGATAAGTAAAAGGTTCTGGTTTCTGAGTGTGCTTTGAGAAAAGGTGCTGTCTGAGTGACTCTGGCATATAAGCAAATGAGTCACTCCCTGCATTTCCCCTCCCCCTCTTGCTCTGCATGAGGACATGAAGCCAGCCATGATTTGGCATAATCAGGTGCCCGTGTGTCGTCATGGTACAAATTACCCTATGAGCAAAGCTAGCAGCCTCTTTGTTCCCCTGACTGTCTCATCTCCCCCTCCCCCTCCTGGAATGAGCCATCATTTCTTCTATCTCTCTCACTCTTTTTCTGATTTGATAATGAATGGCCAAGACTGGCCAGAGAGCAAAGGGGAGATGGCATCTTACCCAGGACTTGACCTCAGGGGAGCAGACCTGCTTCTCTTTCTACCTCTCCTGACTCTTCTTTTACTGTATGGTGTTAGATCCCAGTGTGTCACAGAAATGTAGAGCCACAGAGCTAAGATCTGGCATGAAGTTAACAAGGAGGCATCGTGGCACTCTAAAGAGCTCTGGCTGGGGAGTCTGAGGACCTGAGTTCGAATCTAGATGTCCTTGGGCAAATTACTCTCAGTTTCTTTAACAACAAAGTGAACAGATTAGACCGTATGGCCTCTGAGATCTCCCTTTCAGTTCTGGATCTGTTATCCCGTTAATTATTTATTATGTGCATGCTAAGTGTCTGGCATTGTGTTGGGTGCAAAGGATTCAAAGACAAAAGCAAAAACAAAAAAATTCAAAGAGTCACTACCTTCAAGGAGATAACGTTCTCCTGGGGGCATACGACACACACACACACACACACACATATGAGTGAACACAAAATAGACACACAATAAAGATGGAGTTCAGAGAGGAAAATGCTGATAAACAGAGGGATCAGGAAAGGTCTCTTGTAGAAGACCAAAGGCACTGGAGCTCAAAATCCCAAGAGGCTTAGTATAAGAACTAGGGACAGAAATAGAGTTAGAGATGGAACCAGGGAGTGAGGATGGGCGTGGGGATTGGCACTGACGGTAAGTACCAGAGAAAGGAGCAGGATTGATATAAATGATTACAACCTAGGGGAATCTGGGCTGAGCATGAGAAATAGGGCTGGGCACTGGGGAAGAAGATGAAGACAGCCCCCCTGGGGACTGACCATGGGAAGAACTGCAGAAGGGGAGTAAGATCTGAGGATGGAGATCAGTGTGCAATGAAGGAGGAACCACACTGTTTACTTGCTTAGCTCAGGTTAGGTCCTGGGAAATAGCACAGTGACTGAGCAGTTTGGGGACATATTTTTAGCCCTACCTATGTCTTAGGTAATTTTATAACTATTCAGAGTCTTCACGGCAACAGATGAAATGAGAGACTGCTAGCTGCCTCTAATGAACACTTCTTCATTCATTTTAATATTGGTTGAACACCTGCTATGTACAAAGCATTGTGGTAGGAGCCGAGGGAGTTGGCAGATATATTTCCATTCAGAAGTGATGGTGTGTCAGCAGAGGAAAAGCAGACAGGTGGGACTGCAACAGGGCAACATGACCTCATCTGGCAAAATTCACTTGGCAGAATTCTGAATGAAGCATTCACTGCTATGTACCAATGGTGTGTTACTACTAACCACCAAAGGCTTTGTTGTAACAAGGGATTTGATCAGTCACAAAATAGGTGTCTGCCTGACAAGAACAGGTGCTTAACAAATTTTAAAAGCCTGCTTTTTACAAAATCATTCCTTATTGAGCCCCCCCTATTATCAATTAATCAACCAAACATTTCTTAAGCACCTACTATGTGCCAGACATGGTTTCCAGGAACAGAGATAAAGCCTCACGCCCACTTAATCTAACCACAAGGTTTACTGAATAATATCCTAACCAAAAAGACAAACTCATGCATATAAGGATACAAAGAGATATGTGCATCCTGGCCTGCCTCATTGCTACCTGCTGGGTCTCGGTCTTTGTCTACCTATGTAATTTCTCCCAGGAAGTCAGCTTGACACAGACAAGAGCCCAATCACTGGAGAATCTATAGAGGTTTGGGACTGTGAAGTTTTCCATTGAGATGCACAGAGGGAGATGGATATTCTACTCTAAGGTAATCAAATCCCAGGTACCCTTGCCTTCTGTGAGGAGGCCAGTTCAAGGCTAAACAGGCATTGTTAGACTTCCTTTGAAGAAAAGGACTGCAGTCACATGTCTTTGTCTATCACTCTCTACCGGCATCTTCCACTCCTCTGTCCCCATCCTATCTCCTTCAAATGCCTGGGCCCAGCTACACTTATCTCAAAAACAAATTCAGCTTTTAAAACCCTGAAAGCTATGGGGACATGGCTCTGCAGGGGACTTTGGTACAACCTAGTCTTTAAAACACTGTGGCCACCACAGTGAGAGGAGAAAGGCTGTTATCACATTCGAACCTCACAAAAATCCTGAGACAGGTATTTATAGACAGTATTGCCCCCATTTTAAAGATGAAGAAAGGGAGGTTCTTACAGCCTGATTTAACCAGACTATATCAGCCTTATTCTAGCTTATGCTTGATGTGGCTACTTAATTTTCTTACTCCTGTCCTGTGCCACATATACAAAAAGTTTGTGCATATAGATGAAGGGCTTTGTCTAGCCCCTCTTGGGTATACACCACTTCTCTTCTCTGGCTCTCAAAATCAATATCAGATTACAAGAAAGAGTAAAGATGACAAGTCACTGAATTTAGTTACTATCATGACCTCTTTAATCAACTCTGAGAAATGAACAAAAATTGAAAATATCATTTCTGACCATCAGCATTACTTGGAACTTAGACTAACACAAAAGTCACCACAATGAGGAAGCAGAAAGATCCCAGAAACCACATCAAATAGCAAACACTTGAAACTGGCCAATCAATCAACAATTAGTTAATAAGATCCAGCTCCTGTGCTAGACTCTGAAGATAGAAAGACAAAAATTAAACCGTCCCTTCCTTCAAGGAACTTATACTCTAACCAAACAGAGAAACATGGAAGCCTAAGGCACCAGAGGTTTGGAGATCATACATAAAAATTACAGGGCAGTATTTTGTTTTGTTTGCTGACTGTTTTTTTCTCTAAAAGCATATGACTAAAAGCACTGGCTTTAAAGGCTGCCTTTCCAACAAGGTGTCTCCCATGCTGCTATTAAAATCATACAGGATTCCGTAACAGATGCAACCACATTGACAGCTTTCTGTTGTCATTCAAATATCTTATGAGCACCGACAGCAAGTGGAACATAAACCAGGGAGACATATGCTCACTTGGCTGCTGTCACAGAGGATGTCCTGTGCAGAGAGTCCAGATCAAAGGGTTCGTCACTAAGGTAAAGTTCTCAAAAGGCTCCAGTATACAGAGAATATTCTATTAATTACAGTGAGACATCTCATCTGACATTAAAAAAAGGCCTCCTCTGTGAAATCCATAGTTATTCAAAGGATTTTGACCTAGCCACCTACAATGGGGGCAACGAGGTGGTATAGTAGATACAGCACTTGGTTTGGAATTAGGAAGACTAATCTTTCTGAGTTCAAATCCAGCCTCAAGACTAGCTGTGTGACCCTGGGCAAGTCATCACCTAACCCTGTTTGCCTCAGTTTCCTCATCTGTAAAATGAACTGGAGAAGAAAATGGCAAACCATTCTAGTATCCTGACCAAGAAAACTCCAAATGGGGTCATGATGAGTTGGACATGATTGAAAAAAAAATGACCCCAATCCACAATGGAAAAAAGCAACAACAGTGGATTAAAAAAAAAAAACAGAACTCATACATAATGTCAGATTGCATCATGCTGTTAGAGAGTTCATCGACTTATCCTATCAGAATGCACTTTTTAGATAGTTGTGGTTGGACAATGAGAGGGGATAAAAATTGAAATGAAGGAGTAGGTTAGAGTTGATCAGTGATTCCCAATGTTTTTTGTTCCATCAATTCCTTTCAACAACAGCAACAAAAACGTGTTGGGAAATTTCAGGATAATTTAACTTTTTACTCAATCTCTTAGATGTATTTGTTAAGTGCTTATAATTATAATAAGAGACTTTGGTCCCAAAAGTTCAAAATAAAAATTTATGTTATATAATTATAAAATTTATTTTTACCACTAATTATGATAGCTCTAAATAGTTATTTTTTTCAATTGTGTCTGATTCTTTGTGACCCCTTTTGGGGGTTTTCTTGGCAGAGACACTGGAGTGGTTTGCCATTTCCTTCTCCGCCTCATTTTCCGGATGAGGAAACTGAGACCAACAAGGTTAAGTGACTTGCCCAGGGTCATACAACTAGTAAGTGTCTGAGGCTGGATTTGAATTCAGAAAAATGAGTCTTCTTGACTCTAGGCTCTCCCCCCCCCCACTCTATCCACTGCACCACCTAGCAGCTGAAGCTCTAAGACCAAAGTTATAAATACCTACTATAAAATAATTATGATTATCTTATTGTGACATACTGTAAGTACTAAAGGAAGTAATTCCGCAAGGCCTCACAAGCTATTATCTGTAAGACTTCCTTTTAAATTTCTTTATTTTACAAATTTTGTTGAATGTAAATAGGATTTATGATGACATAAATTACAACTTGGAAGATACTTAATAATTATATATAAACTTAATTTCAATGCTGACTTTTTTATTTAAACAAAGATTTGCAATATTTGGATCAACACTAGACAGTCTCAAATCTGCTTCTGCTTTGAGTTTATTTCTGTATTTTGATTTCAAACGAGAATAAAATGAAAATGTGTGCCCACACAACTATGTGGTAGAAAATGGTGGGAGAATTTCACAAGCTTTCTTGCTGAAATATGGAAATTCATTTTTAATTTTTAGCCACCTAAGTAATTGATGAAAATGAATATCTAGCTAGTTATGATAGAATATATTAACTTTTCTATTGACCAAAGACAAATATGTGTCTGAAAAGTTAACATTTCATTAGCCAACGTTCTATTTAGTCAATAGAAAAGTTAACATTAAATGATAAATGGACTTAAAGTTCAATTGTGTATATCCATTTTTAATAATGTTTATATGTAAACTAATCTGTGGGAGGAGAGAGTCTCTTAAGATGTAAGTTTCTTCTTTTCTACCAATGGCTTACTAGCTAAACTCCACAGAGAAACTGACCAGTGTTGTCAACTAGTTTATCTGAAAATATACCATATAGAAGTATGGTAACATAAGCAGAAAATAAGTTTTAAAATTGGAAAACAGCCTTCATACTACTGCAATGACAGGCAATATAAGATTTGTTTCTACAGAATGTGATGATCTGTGGTGGTTTCAAGAGGACTTGTAATGTGCACGATTTTCAAACAGCCTGACATTTGTGTTACAAAAACACAAATGTTCAGAACATCTTGATCATGAGATTACATAGTTTATGAGATTAGATTACTGAGTAACAGAGGGGAATGAAGGAGCTCCTCTGGTGCAGTATATAGAATGCAAATGAGGATATGTGCATGCATCTCACTTTTGTGGTGGTTCGAAAATGATTGGATTAATTTTATACCAATAATCTACTATATTACTGAAAAAAAAATCACAGAACATCATAATCCTTTAAAATAGATAATATTGAAAATAGCTCACATGACAATGGAAGGATGCATGGGGGAGGTGTTAGTAGGGTGCAGTGTAGTACTAATAATGATGTATAAGAAGATGGGGAGGAAAAAACATCAGTGAAGACAAGTATGGCTAGAAGAGGTACTGAGAGTCATGTGATGAGAATGAAAAATAATTGATGTGCAGATGAGCACCCCATAACTACTAAAAGAATAAAATGAAGCCTTTTGATACTTTGGGTAAATCTTCTATGGAAGCTTTTAGAAAAACAAAACAAAAACCAAGAACAAGAATAGCAGAGCAAAAAAAAGCGTGAAGGAGCTGAGATCTGTGCTGGTGGAGGGAGTGAAGCCACAAAATACATCTCTGTTGAAATCCTATGGATAAGGCACTGGGATAGGAATGGGAAATAACAATTCTTGCCCCTCAAGGAGCTTACAATTTCATAGGGAGACATCTGTACACAGATAAATATGATTTCAAGGTAGAATGTGATTAGGGCAAATGAGAGATAACAAAGTAATCTAAGAAAAATCTGTGGAGGTCCCCCAGGTACCAAAATACTTACAGAGATGATTTTGCGGTAGTAATGACTACATCAAAGCAGATACTTGGCAAGTGAATAATGGTTTAATATATTATGGTTTATGAATGTAATAGAATATTACTGGGCTGGGATAAATAATGATTATGGAGGATTCAGAGAAGTGGGAAGACAAAGCAAAAGTAAGCAAAATCACAAGAGCAATACATGACATTAACAAAAAAGGAAAGAGAAATCAATACTAAAAAGCTTCAGAATGAAGAGTGACGTGATGATCAATCTTTCCTCAAAGAATTGATGATGAAACATTGCTTTCTTCTCTCAGAAGGGAGGTGGTGGACTACAGGTGCAGAATCACTTCCAAACAAGGTTAGCATGTTGGTGTATTTGACTTAACTTTGTACAAGGAAGCATTCTATTTTGGAGATGATTTATTGAGAAGTGATGATGCAAAAAGAAAATTATCAGGAAAATATTTTAAACAGAAAAGAAAATCTGCAGAGGGAGAGATCAGCCAAAATATAAAAATGTCAGGGTGATGATGAATGCCAGTAAAACCTTATGTTATAAATCCAACTGCCAAATCTGTACTGTTGGATTACAATTATAATGCACTGAATTTTCTGTGGTTTGGGAAACTGCCAAGCTTTGCCTCTCAAGCCTTATAAAATAAAGCAGGTCCCTGTGATTCACTCTGGTTTGGGCTTCAGGTAGGATTACTAACCAGAATTACAGAATATTGAAGTTCTTAAGATCATGGATTTAGAACTGGAAGGAATATTAGGGGTCATTCAGTCCAAAGCCCTTACTTTGCTGATGAGAAAACTGAGATCCTAAGAGGTTAAATGATTTGTCCAAAGGTAAGTGGCAGAGGTAGGATTTGCTCCCAGGTCCTTGAACTCCAAATCTACTGCTCTTCCTGCTTCACCACTGTGCTCAACAAGTTGGAAAAGTCCTAGATATCATATGAGATCTTGTCTCACCCTTATGCAAAGCAGTCGTCTCCTTTACAACAGTCCTGTCAGATTGGTCACTGAGTCACCAGCTGAATACCTCTAAAGACAAGGAGCTTACCACCTTTCAAGGAAGCCTATTTCATTTTTCGGATAATTGTTAGAAAGTTCTTCCTCATAGTGATCTGAAATAAATCTCCTTGTAACTTTAAACTGATCTTACAGTTCTGTTCTCTGGGACCACACAACTCTTTCTCCTGTCTAATGTTTCTCATTGTCTCTACTGAAGAGGAGTTTTCTGGATTTCATTGAGTACTTAACTCTTGTTGGAAAGGAACCCGAGCATAAAGAATCATTCAAGTTAATTCAGTTCCAGGAATGTGAGCCAGAACTTTAGAAGGAAGGAAGGACAGAGTGCCAATGGAGCCACCAGGGTGATTATTTTGCATTGGATTGAGTTCTGGTAGTGTTTCAGGCTCCCAGAATAATGATGGCATTGGTCCCATCCTCTCAATGCTTCTGCTGCTATCACTAGCAAGGTCACTGATTCCTATTTGAGTGTGGTTGGCAGGATCTCATACACCTCCCTCCCAACCCTCACTAATCACTGAATTGGAAACTTTTCTTCCACCACAGAATAATTGTAAATGCCAGATATCCTTCTCATTCTTGGAAATGACAAATTAATAATCTAAATGAATTCTTCCCTCCATCATTGTTTCCTAATTTCTAGTCCAACTCAAGGGTTCGGAAGAGGAACTATGGTCAGACAATTAGATTCACATGATAATAATAGCTAACATTTATATAGCAAATGTTCGAGGTATAGTGCCAGACTTGTAGTCAGGAGGACACGAACTTGAACTCTACTCTTGTATACTTACTAGCTGTGTGAGTTAACTTTTTTCAGTCCCAGTTTACTCATCTGTAAAATAGGGATAACACTATCATTAACTTCCCAGGGTTATTGTGAGGATCAAATGTAAAGAACTTTGCAAATCTTCAAGTGTTGTAGAAATGCTATTCACCAGCACCACTGCCACCACCATCATCATTCTTGTCATCATCATCATCATCATCATCATCATCATCATCATCATCATCATCAT
>NW_027185761.1:23718299-23723155 GCF_028583685.1 Petaurus breviceps papuanus
ATCATCATCATCATCATCATCATCATCATCATCATCATCATCATCATATCATAATTAACGTTATTTAACATTGTCATTGTCCTCCCTGCGCTTTTAGGTTTGCAAAGTGCTTTTGATAAATGTCCCAGACCAAGAAGTAGAAGTGAAATTTTGGCAGGATCTGAATACCAGAATGTATGAACTATTTTGTGTTACAATTTTTTTTAGGAGTGTGGAGGTGTAAAAAAGAAGGGCTTGACTTTGGTTAAACACACCACACACACACACACACACACACACACACACACACACACACACACACTGTGTTCCAAACTTACATCATGCTGACAAATCATGAAAGGAAACCCGTTTTCCAAAGACCTTTATCTTAAAATGAAGTGACTCGCATGCAAATGAGTTACAGTAAATCCCAAAGAAATGACTCCCTCCTATAACAGTAAATGCCTCTGATGTCCTGCCCTCACTATGGTCCCTTAACCTCTGCACACACTTGAGGCAGAAAACTGAATTCGACTGTTGCTGGAGTAATCTTCTCAACATACAGCTCTAACCACATCATGTCCCTGCCCAAATTTTCATATGATCATAGATTTAGAGCTTGCAGTGGTCTTGGAGAACATTTGGTTCTCTAAGTGAGTCAAAGGAGAAGACCAATGTGAAAGTAGATTCCCTCTTGGAATCTCTCATACCACTGCTTGGATCTCTCCTGTGCTCCTAAAACACCCTAGTCTAACTCGTATCTTAGTTATCTACGCAATGTCACCTTCCCTACTGTACTGTAGGATTCTAGGGGGCGAGGCAGGGATTGTGCCATGTTTCACTCATGTCTCCTTAGCACCTTTTAAAAAAAATTAGCTTTTAATAAGGAGTGCTTGTTGAACTGACCTAGTTCAGTTCAGTTTGGGGGATCTAAGACTAAAATGGTTGGTACCAAAGCTTCCCCTGAGGACAGGAAGGCTTCTTTATAACTTTGCACATTGTGACACTGAGTTACTGCTTTGCAGGAAGAAATCACCTCTGCTTATATCCAACGTGTTTTTGTGTATGGTAGGGGAAGGCAGTTGGCCAGGGACCATAAACATTTTGTTTCTACTTTACACTGTACTATTAAAATTGTCTTTTAAAAAACTCTTTTTGCCATCATTTTCATTTCTGAATATAATCCTCTCCCACCCAGAGAGCCATCCCTTGCAACAAAGAATAAAAAAGAGAGAACATTTGGTTCAGCAAAACAAACCAATATGCCAGATGAATCTGATAGGATACATAATACTCCACACTCAAAGTCCTCCACTTCTGCAAAGAAAGAAATGGGATATTTCTTTCAACTCTTCTTCAGAGCCAGGCTTGGTTGTTATGGTTCCACTGACAGGTTTCTTTTCCATTTACAAAGTGATGGTCACTGCAAGCTCGACTAGGTCCAACTAAGCAGGAAAATGTTCAAGTATCAGTCTTTGAAATCTAGCTATGTTTAGAAAGGTTCATCATTGAATCAATGAGCATTTTAAAAAAATGTCCATCATATGTCAAGCACTGTGCTAGGTGGGGATAGAAATGCAAAGAATAAAACTAGGTTGAAACCAAGTTGTGAAGGTCTTTAAAAACCAAACAGAAAAGATTTTATTTTATCCTAGGGGCCATAGGGAGCCACTGAAGTTGACTGAGTAGAGGAGTAACATGGTCACATCTGCGCTGAAGGAAACTCACATTAGCATCAGTGGATAGGACTGGATCAGCGAGAGACCTGAGGCAGGGAGATCAATTAGGAGGCTATTTCAGTACTCCAGGTGAGAGATAATAAGGGCCTGGACTAAGGTGGTAGCTGCAGGAGTGGAGGGAAGGGGTTTGATGCAAGTGATGTGAAGGTAGAAATGGCAAGATTTGACAACTGATTGGAAATATGGGGTGAGTAAGAATGAAAAGGATAATGCCAAGACTATGAGCCTGAGGGTCAAAAAGAATGGTAGTACTTTCCTTCAATAGAAACAGGGAAGTTTGTAAGAGGGAAGGTTGAGGGGTGGTGGTAGTGGTGGATCAATTCTGTTTTAGATGTGTTGAGTTTGCGATGTGTCCGGAACATCCAATTGGAAACAAGAGGCATTTGGTAATATGAACCTTATGCTCATGAGAGAGACTGGAGCTGGACATAGAGATCTGGGTGTCACATGTATAGAAATTGAATCCATGGGAGCTGATGAGGTCACAGAGAGAGAGTGAAGAGACAGTTGAAGATGATAATCCAGAATAAAGCTTTGGGGAACACTCACAGTGGGCTTTTGTGACACTCTTCTTTCTTGATTTTCCTCCTACTGATCTAAGCACTCTGTCTCTTTTTCAGTAGCTCATTATTCTTACCATGCACCCTGACCAGAAAGTTTGTCTAGGAAGAAGGACAGTCAACCATATCAAATGCAACAGAGAGGTCAAGAAGGATGAATATTGAGAAAAGGCATCAGATCTGGCAACGAAGAGATAATGGGTAACTTTAGAGAGAGAAGTTCTCGTCCAAAATCAGATTGCAAAGCTTTTGAAGGAGTGAGTGAGAGAAAAGAAAGTGGAGGCAAAAGCACAGGCAGTTTTATCCTAAGAGTTTAGCTGAGAAATGGAGGAGAGATATGGATGATAGCTAGAATGGATGGGGGCAGGTCTAGGGAAATTTTTTTAAGGATGGCAGAGACTTAGTAGGCTTGGAGGCAATAAGGAAGGAACCAAATGACAAAGAGAAATTGAAGACTGAATAGAGAATGGGAATGACTGAAGAAGATCAAGGACATGTGGAGGGGGGACTGACCCTGGAGGGGGACTGACCCTGGTCTTTGATAATGGTAGTGATTATGTAATTCATATTATCCAACTTCAGCTGGGTTCTCACTACAGCAAGGGGATCCTTTTATCCCTCCCTATGATTCCCTATCTCACAAAAGCTATTCCAAGCCTCTTCTCCCCTCAAGTCATCCACATCCCACCTCCCTTTTTCCTCTTGTTTAGATGGAAAAATTGGGGCCATTTGCTATAAGATCCCTCTTCTCATAATAACAAGAGGGTTGGCCACTAGGTGATGACTTTTTAGCTGAAACAATTCATGAAGACTATCTGCTAAGTGTGAAAAGGGCCACAGTTTGTATTGGTAGACGGAAGACCCATTCCAGTGATAGCCTGGATTCTTGGAATATTGAAGTATGCTTTGCAACTGGATTCCCTATGATATGTTCTCGAGCAGGGGTGAGGGACCTGTGGCCTCAAGGCTACATGTGGCCCTCTTAGTCCTCAAGTGTGGCCCTTCCCACAGTTTGGATTCCTCAAATTTATGGTCTACTTCTTTGGTGACTACTATTGTCATTACTTGTTAAGTGATTCAGTAATATGAATAAGTAAATATGCCTTCTGGAGATTGAATGTCTTGGAGTTAAATTTATTTTTATTATTAAATTTTATTTTATTATTAATTTTATTTTTATTATTCAGCTGTATGTTGTTACTGGGCAGTTGATACAATGGATAGAGCACTGGGCCTGCAGTCAGGAAGACTCATCTTCTTGAGTTCAAATCTGGTCTTAGACACTTACTAGCTGTGTGACCCTGGGCAAGTCACTTAATCTTGTTTGCCTCAGTTTCCTCATCTGTAAAATGAGCTGGAGAAGGAAATAGTGATTACTCCAGTGTCTTTGCCAAGAAAATTCCAAATGAGCTCACTAAGAATTGGACATGACTGAAAAATGATTGAACAACATGTGGCTACTCTTGGGATTAGTAAGACAAAGTCATTTAATACATTCCTAATATATTTCCCCCGTGAATGGATACAGACTATCCTGTAGGTAATTCATGAAATTGTTTGCATTTAAAAGGTGATTTCATTTAAATATGCAGAATATGGCACATATTATTGAATGTGGTTAATATAGGAGTGTGTTTAGTATGTGAACATGCCTATTTGTTAAAGGATTCTTTCTTCTTTTTAAAATGGAGATGGATGGGAGAGTGAGAAAAATAAATGTTTTTTTAATTGAAAAAATTATTACAGAAAAGTTGTCTTCATATGGGAAAAATTGGAAAGTAGAAGGTGATCTGAAGAAGTCATGATAGATGGGTTTACACCCTAGATAAGAATACATGGTTGATCAAGGTTGGACCTTGATCGTTGAGGTAGCACACTTACTGGCTTTGGAGTCAGAGGAACTGGGTTTGAGTTGCACAAATGCCCCATTCCACCTGTGTGATCATGGGCAAGTCATGTAATCATCATGGGCCTCAGTTTCCTTATCAGTAAATTGGGGAGATCAGATTAGATGGCCTCAAAGGTGTCTTCCAGTTATGAACTAGGGACTTTATTCTGCTAGTATCAGAAAGTCTCTCTTGAAGATGGCAAAGACTGAGAGATGCCACTGGGGAGAATATCTCTGATCAGAAGTTGATGCTAAACATTTTGCCTTATGGGCTGAAGGACCAGATGAAAAGAACACAGGGTCAACAATATCAGAGTGTATATTAGGTGTTTAATAATGTTCTTGAAATCAAAGGAAGAAAGCATCTCTGTTACTCTGGGATGGTACAGAGTGCATTCCCCACCCAACCTGAGGTTCCTCAGCATATTTAAATGCGGTGAGGAATCAGTTAACATTGCTGGTGTCTTTGGTATGGTATGAGAGATAGAGACAGAAAGAGAAAAAGCAGGGAGAAGAAAGAGGAAGAGAGAAACACTCATTTAGAAACAGAGAGGGAGAAAGATAACGAGAGAGAGAGACAGAGAGATAGAGTCAGAGATTTCCCTTAAGTGTATGTTCTTCAGATCTGACCAGAATCATCCGGGAGTATCCTATATAATTCCCTTTCTCTGTTTTTTTTTTTTTTTTTTT
>NW_027185761.1:23723165-23760183 GCF_028583685.1 Petaurus breviceps papuanus
CCAGTGATGGATGAGTCTGTGTATTAAGGAGAGGTGCAGCACTGGACTTGGAGTCAGGGAGGTCCCTGGATCCCATCCTGGTTCTGACATTTACTAGCTGTGTTACCTTAGGTGAGTCATGTCACCTCTGAACTTCAGTTTCCTTATCTGTAAAGTCCACTACTTACTTCATAGGGTTGTTAATAAAGTGCCTTGTATCCCTACCTCCTTCCCCTTTTCTAAACTGGCTGTGATTTCATTGCTCTGGGGAACTTCCAGTAAGCAAAGTCTTTCTACCAAGGTAGATTGGCTCCTGCTCAACCAGCACCTCATGTTTTGGAGAGCTGCCTGGGGGCATTCGGGGTTTAAGTGACTTGTCCTATCAACCAGTCAATCAATGAACATCTATTAAGTACCTACTATGTGCCAGGCACTATGCTAAATGCTAGGAATAAAAATATAAATATATGTATATTTACATGTATATACACATACATATATGCATATAACACATAGCATGCATATATACAAACACCCACCCACATATATGTGTATATATGAAAGATACATACAGAATAGAGGGAAGGTTCTTATAGGAGAAAGCATTAGCAGCTAGGGGCAGTGAGAACCCTCCTGTAGAAGGTGCCATTTAAGATTGACATTGCTGGTGTCTTTGGTGTGGTATGAGAGGTAGAGACAGAGAGAAAGTGAAAAGGGGAGGGGGAGAGATAGAGAGACTTGAAGGAAGCCAGGGAAGCCTCCTTTCTAAAAGGCAGAGGTAAAGAGAAAGAGCCTTCCAGGCAGGGGAAGCTAATGCAAAGGGACAGAGATGGGAGATGGGGTATAGTGTGTGAGGAATAGCAAGTGAGCCGTTATGACTGCATCAAACAGTGGGTGGGAGTGTAGTAATATTTAAGAAGACTGGAAAGATAGAAAAGGTCATGTCATGAAGCTCTTACAATGCCAAGCAAAGGAGTTTCTATTTGTTCCTAGAGGTAATAGGAAGCCAATGAAGTTTATGGAGGTGTGTGTGTGTGTGTGTGTGTGTGTGTGAACTGACATGGTTAGGATTCTTTGGGAAAATTAGAGCTAAGTAAAGAATGAATCAGAGTGGGGAGAGTCTTGAGGCACAGAGAACAACTGGAAAGTTATTGCTATGATCTAGGCAAGAGGTGATGAGGTGCTGAACTAGGGAGATGGCTGTGTGAGTGGGGAAAGTGGGAATAAGTGATATTGTGGAGGTAGAATATGGATGTTTTGGGAGTGTGTGAATGAATGAGCAGTCAGAGATGACATTGAAGTCACACAGCCGGTACTTGTCTTGCTTCTTAAGCCAGCCCTCTGTCCGTGCTCCCTTGCTTATAAAGAGCCAAATAAATATGAAGATATCATCATCATCATCTTGAGGTTCAGTGGAAAGTGAGTACATGATCAATAACTTCTTTTTTTTTAAAGAAATTGGGGTTAAGTAACTTGCTCAAGGTTACATGGCCAGTTATTTTTGTGTGGGTGCCGAGTATCTGAGGCCAGAACTGATACCGGGTCCCCCGACTCTGGGGCCGGTGCTCTTCCTCACTGCACCACCTGGCCACCCCATGATCAATAACTTCTGAGGAAAGAGGGATGGGGAAAAAAGGGAGAGGAGCATTTGTAAGGGCCAAGCACTATGCTAAGTGCTTTACAAATATTTCATTTGATCCTCAAACACCTCTGGGAGATGGGTGCTATTATTATCCTAGTTTACAGTTGAGGAAACTGAAGCAGACAGAGAGTTTAAATGACTTGCCCAGAGGCACACAGTTAATAAATGTCTGAGACTGGATTTGAACTTAGGTCTTCCGAAGATCCTTCTAGTCTTTTTTTTTTTGATGGGGGGATTGGGGTTAAGTGACTTGCTTAGGGTCACACAGCTAGTAAGTGTCAAGTATCTAAGGCTGGATCTCAACTCAGGTCCTCTTGAGTTCAGGATTGGTGCTTTATCCACTGTGCCACCTAGCTGCCCCAGGATCCTCTTAGTCTTGAAAGGGTAATGGTAGGAACTGGTACATGAACTTGGTGATTCTTCTACTCCAGCTAGTCATTTCAGTGTTCTACAAATTATTCTCATACTGTATTTCCCTCCTGCCTAACCTACTCCCATCAGTCTGTAAGTCCATTACTAGTCCAAGTCTGAAACACATCCAGATCCAGGGAAAACATGAGATTGAAAATATACCCTTCCCATTCTCAGCCATGTTCTCCAGACTCTCAGTTGCTTAATGTCTGGGAGTGGTGATAAAAATAATAACAAATCACATTTACATAACTCTTAAGTCTGCAAAGTGCTTTACATATATTATCACCAGCTGATGGATTCTCTAAATCTACCTGAAATGTAACTTTAAACTGTCTTTTTTTTGGGGGGGGGTGGGGGGAAAAATCATTGTCCTAGATTACAAAGCACCAGTCATCTATCTCCCCTAGTCTTCTCCAACCCCAGTCTGATACCAAATGCATTTTGCTTTCATTCTCCTTTGATGAAATGGTTTCTAACAAAATCTGTCAGGAGCACATTTAAAGCCATTCAAGCTACAGGTACAAATTGGGTGCTGTCAGCCTCAATCTGAGTCTGCCCCACTGTGACCTTCATGCATTAAATACAGAGAATTACAACTCAAGAGATGAATGGATAAAGAGGCAAGGTGTCCTGGCTTCCGAGACCATCAGCTTTATTGTTCCTAATGAGTGTGAGTTAGAATTCTCCATCACCATTAACGGTCCCTGGCAGAAGTGAGTCACTTATAAATAAAGAGGAAGAGCTTTGTTATAATTAGGGATGGAGATTCGGAAATGTGCAGTGACTTGATGAGAAGGGAAAATGGCAGGTGACTGGAGCCTTAGATGACATTCAGCCTAATGTGTTTCAGAGATAAAGCTTCTTGGGGGAAATAACACAAAAGTGACAATTTACATCTACATAGAATTTTAATATTTGAAAAAAGGCTTTCTTTACATGATGTGTCACACTTGGTTCTCATCACAGTCATGGGAGGCAGATATATCAGACATCATTCTTTGCCATTTATAGATAAGGAAAGAGGCTCAGATACCTATACTCACATGGCTAATAAGTGAGAGAGTAGAGCTGGGATTTAAATGTGGGGTTTGGGATTCCAGCTCCAATGTTCTTCCTGCTGTAGGACACTGTGGGTGATCGATTACATATGCCTGGCTGTTGTTTTACTGCTTCAGGATCCAGGACCATCCCTGGGATATAGATTCTTGCAGATATCCCCTAGATACCTTCTTAGGTTTTAATGCTAGGAAGGACTTCATGGATTATCTAGTCCAACCCTCTCATTTTCCAGAGGAAGAAACTGAAGCCCAGAGAGGTTAAGAAACTTGCCCAAGGTTACTATATAATAATAATAGTGATAATTATTATTATTAATATTTTAGCTGTCTAAGGGCTTTAAGATTTGTAAACATATTACACATATTATTGTGTAAATAGCTAAGTCAAGATTTGAACCCGAGGTGTCTGATTCCAGATCCATCCCCCCTGCTGCCTCCCTTTTTCCCATAACACACTCCCTATAATGGGGAGGCACTTAGATGGCATCTGGATAGAATGTTAGACTTGGAGTCAAGAAGACCTGAGTTTGAATCCTACCTCAGATACTTATTAGCTGTGTGATCCTGGACAAATCACTCACCTCTCTAAGATTCAGTTTTCTCATCTGTAAAATAAGGTCCTAATTTTTAGGGATACTAAAATAAAGTAAGCAACTACTTCGCAGGGTTGTTGGATCAAATGAGATAATGTATGGAAAATGCTTTGGAAATTGTAAAGTACTGTATAATTGCTAACTGTTTTGTTATTATTATTATTATTCATAGTCTAAGTGAAATCAGTTTAAAATTTACTTCAACACTACTCCCACCTTGAGGGGAAAAAGGTATTGTAGATGGGCAGGTAGTAGTGTATCTGTGTGTATGTGGAAATGAGCATGAGCAATTCCATCCTCTTGTAAGATTTGGGCATGGGAAGGGAAAGGGAATGTGCATTTATTAAGCACCTACTGTATGACAGATCCTGTGCCAAATACTTTATAGATGTTATTTTATTTGATCTTCACAACTCTGGGAGGTAGGTCCATTTTTACAGCTGAGGAAACTGAGGTTTAGAGAGGGCATTGTAAGTTAAAAATTTGAACATGAGAGCATTTGTGGGTATATATATGTATGTGTGCACGTAAATATATCACATACATATAAACACAGTGTATATATATATATATATGTGTGTGTATATATACACATAATATATAAAAAAATAAAATGTAGACATAGTAAATATAAAATTTATGTATACATACATGTGTGTGTGTATTAGCTGGTGAAACTATTTTCTCCCCCATCTGTTGGTTGACCTCTTCCCTAAGTCAGTAAAGGGGAACAGGGATTTGTATCAGCAGACCCAGTACTAGGTTTAGGGGTTCCTGTAGGGGATATAATTCAGCCCTTTCGATATCTCTGAGCCTCGAGCCTGATGCACACAAAGTTACAGTTTGGAGCTGGAAGTCCAAGTTCAACCAATCCAATCCCCTCATTTTAGAGATGAGGAAACAGAAGAAGCATAGAGAGGGAGGGTGTCTTGTTGCAAAGCTGGGATTTGAAGTCAGGCTGTTTACATGCAAACCCAATGCTCTTTCTATCATACCAGGATGACCCAAAGGATTCAGAGTTGCAAGAGGAATTTAGAGATTTCTCATATTTCAGATCCCCCCAGTAGCAGATTCTATTAACCAGCTTGACCAAGGAAATGGTATATGTTAACAATTGGCTTTCAGGAGAAGAAAACAGGCACAACACTTTTAAGCTTAATCTGAATTATTAACATCCAGCGCCATTGTTTCTTAAGTTTAGACAATCAGCAAAACAATAAATCAAGCCCTGATTTGGAGTATTTAACAATTTCTGAGTTGTAGATGCTCATGTTGAAAATCTGACAATGGGTTCTTGAGAACCTATTGGAGCTGGTTCCAGCACACCTTTGATTCTTGGAGCAGCCTGACCCTCTCTGAAGGCCAAGTTCTTGAATGGAAACAATGTACATCCACCATTACTCTGCTTAATGGAGACCAGCTGTGCTTTCTCTTTACTGATGCAAAATAAAAGTATTTTAAAACTTGCCTCCTGAAGGGATTAGGTTAGATATAATTTCTAAACAGTAGAGCTATTCGAGATGGGCAAGAAGAGAAAACAGAGGTCTTCTTTGAGACAGGGGAAGTGCCTCGAATAATAAGAAACTGCTCATTCCTCAGAGCCTGAGGAAAGGGAAGGGAAAGACTTAGAGAAATTCCTAATCTTCTCTTCATAATGCCAATCTCTGCCAGGGGATCACTTAACATGCAGTTCCCACCACCTCGGGTTCTGAATCAAGATAATTGACAGCTCCCCTAGATGCCTTCTGGACTCAGGAAGGAATTGTGAAATCTATTAACATTTCTGCTGACTTACCAACTGATCCCCATCTCCCTCAACCCTTTTATTCCTTTGTAATTAGTAAAAGCATTGTGAATAGCCAGGGTCCTCTGTCTGAATCCATTTTAGGGTCTTTCTGTTCTTTGTTAATCTAGGATTACTGGAGATTTTCCTGTGTTTCATAAGTCTTCCATGCCATGTAGGAGACATGCTCCATAGAGCAGAGCCTTCATGGAAGAGCCCAGGGATCGTGTTCTTTCTCAGCACAGTCAGTGAGAGTCCAATGATCCACTGGCTGCTCCAACTGAGTGAGTGACAGGGGCCAGCCATCTGCCACTGACTGCATGCCAGCTACTCGGCAAGGAACCAGCATAGGAAGGGTGGAAGCTATTTTGGTATGAAGCCCTGTCATTTACATAGAACAAGATGCCAGAGGTCAGTGCCCAGTAGCAGGTATAAAATCCCTCCCATTTCCTCTCCTTAGCTCTAAGGGAATTAGTGGTGAATAGACAATGACTGACATGCTAGGTTTCCTATCTTGAGTGAAAGGAAGGATAAAAATTACAGAAAAACCTAAGCGCTACATGGGAAATTAAGAGTGAGACATGAACAGTGGCTCCTTGGGGAAGAGGAAATGGAGGAACTCCTATTGCTATGGCCACTTGGGGCAGCTGTGCTGGAGACTAAATGCCTCCTTATATGGTTATATGTGGGATCAAGCTGTGTGCCCAGGTATGGGGTAGGTTCTGAGTTTGCTGGGCTTGTTTAAGTTTCTAAGTTTCTCACACTCATCTTCTCTCTACTCTTTCCTTCCTCAGAAAAGTGTGCCCATTCCCCAAATCTCTATTTCTTAAAAGTTTGTTTACTTTATTCCTTTTTAAAATCTATTTTCTAAGATACATATGGTTGACAACTACCTGAGCAAATGGAAATGAGAAAAACAACATGGAGGAAAGAGAGAGGGAGAGAAGAGGAGAGGGGAGAGGCAGATAGACAGACAAAGAGGAAGGGAGGGAGAGGAGGGAAGGAGGGAAGGAGAGAGAAGGAAAGGGAAACAACTTAAAAAAAACCTTTTCCTTCTACATTCCCCATGTGTCACTTGCTTCGAGCATTGTTTGATTGTATCATATTTGTATACTGCTGCATTCTGGTTTTGCCATTAGGGATCAATCTTTTGATCATTTGGAATACAAGTTGCTTGAAAAGTTTAGTGATTTTTTTGGACCTAGAAGCCTCATGGTAGTGGAATCTCTTGATTTTTGGAATGGACAAAGAATAAAAATGAAGATATTATAAGAGTATTACAAAGAAGTGTTGAATAATTGGAGAATTCTACAGTAGTTAATAGCAAGATGGGGAGAATGATCAGTCTGGGAATTACTTGATCTAATGAATCATTGAAAAATTTAAAAAAATACATTATCACAGGAATGGGTATCTAGGACTTGGTCTACATATACACTTACTGAAGAGGAGGAGGTACTTAATAGAAGAGAGTTCATAATGAGGCCATCTGCCAAGATATGCTTGGGAGTGTCCAGCCAGGAACCAGAAAGCTTACATGGTTGCTGAATGGCATTTGCAAACTAGTTTTCAGTGCACAGACTTCATACTATGATCTGGTCAGTCAATCAATTAAGAAGTATTTATTAATCACCTACTGTGTGCTAGGCTCTGTGCTAAGAACTGGCGGTACAAAGAAAGGCAAAAAGTCCCTGCTCTCAAAGAGCTCACAGTCTAATGTGGGGAGACAATATACAAACAACTATGTACAAATATGATATCTACAAGATAGATTAGAGATAATCAATAGAGGACTAAGTCAGAGACTTTGAAAGCACATTACTCAAGGAGATGTTAGCTTTATCTGGCATCAAAAAATCTAGAACTATACCTTGTCATCCTTAAGGGCTAAGCATTTCAAACACACAATGTTGAATATTTTCAGGACAGAGAGACTAAACCAAAAATCTCAAGGGAATCAACATCCAACATTCCTAGTACATGGACTAGGACTACCACAAGGAATGCTACCATAGACTTGATGCCATACTTTTAGATGCCTACCTGCTGATTTGTGCTTTGGAGTTACTGAGGATGGAGGGATTGTAGACATATAATACCAGAATGTCCCTTAAATGAACTATGACTTTAACCCAGAAGAGCTCTAACAGAAATCAATATAGGTATGATGCCTGAATTTGTTGCCAAGATGTTCAAGAAGGAGAGTTTTGCTGAGAAATCTTGACTTTTGTGTGTCATACAAGTTAACCAATCTGTGGAAAACTAATTCCATATCTAGTCAAGGAAGGACTAGGTAATTTTCCATTTACAGAATAGTCTCAGAGACTGTCAAAGGGCCCTGTAAAGACAATTTTTTTTAACGATAGTTAACTCAGAACAAAATAAGTTTATTCTATAATATAACATTAAAGGAATAAAAATCAAGACAAATGCAAACAAGAAATTGTACACAAGAAAAAAATCTAACACCCCTCTCTCAACCAATAAATATTCTATACAGGGGCGGCCAGGTGGCTCAGTGAGTAAGAGCACCGGCTCCAGTGTCGGGATGACCTGGGGATCAAATCTGGGCTCAGATACTCAGCACCACACCCAGAAATAACTGGCCATGTAACCTTGAGTAAGTTACTTAACCCCGATTGCTTTTAAAAAAAATATTCTATACAAACTACATATGTATCAAAAATTATATTTTTATATGTGTATATATATCTATATGTATACACACAGCCAACACAATATCAAAATATATTTTATTCTGGAACTCTTTCATAACTGATTAAAATTACAGTTGTCAGAGCAATACAATGCAAATGGAAACTGCAACAGAGATATGTGCCTCTGAAGGATGAGAGTATGGAGGTAAGCCTTTGTGATGGAGAACCCAAATATATCCTAAGTGTAATTCACATGGGCCAGGACAGCCTAGAACATCTCTGTCAGTCTTCCTTAAGCAATAATTATGTAAAGATAATTTATGACAATCCACTTATTGCCTATAGGAGAGTTAGTTGGATTCTTTGATGAGCAGATAAAGATTGCTGAGTACTTACCTTAGTAGACTCATTAAAAGAGACTACCTACCAGCTATGTGAAGATTGTCAGAACCAAACCATGGCTCAGAAACATATTTCAAGTGAATACCCAATTCTGATGGAAGAAATGATTCAACCCTGAGGGAATTTTCCTGGCTAGAACTTGAACTCTTGATATTCCTAAGGTACAGTGATATCCCACAGAGCATAGTACCACTGCCAACCTGCCCCTTCCCTTCCCCTTCTTCCCCAAGTTCAGATTTAGGAATTCATGTTTGAGGATTATGGTAAACCTGTGTCATCAGGCAATTTAGCTATAGGAACAGACAAGCCAGCAGACCACAGTTACAGATCTATGTGATGAATGACTAGACTAACTTATGGTACTACAGGGGAAACTGTAGAAGTGGTTACAATGTAACAAGATGACAGTGCTAATGTTTATCCATGCTAATATGTGGCCTGCATGTAATTGGAAATGTTCACTGATGCATATGCTAATTCGTACTTGTTTTGAGTACTTTTTTTTCTTGTTCTTGTTTACTTGCTTCTGTGTTAATATATGCCACTGATATAATGATCTGTTAGTAATGTAAAGGGTTGGGTTTTTTTTGGCATGTATATTGCTGTTTATGTGCATTTTATTATCCTGTAGCTCTCTTGATATTGTTAATGTCTCTGTTGTCCATATTTTCTTGCATTCTACAGATATGCAGATACTACCGTATGTGCCTATAATATTTCCTACACATGATTTTGACTTGTAGTCATTGTGATATGTCTGTTGTATATATACAGATGATATATATTTATGTGAATGGCATCCTGAGATGATTACCTGAAATGTTGGGTTAGTCATCCTTGTTCTGTTAAGTGGTGACATTATGTTGATGCCGGGATGTGTAATTAGAGATTTCAAGTGTAGTTTGGCTGATTTTGCAAGAGACTGAAAATTTATGACTCTGGGGGGGAATGCCAAGGGATTTTGTAGGCAATGCCCACTGGCTTGTTTCCCTCCTTGACTGCTGAGGAGTTAGCCTTGACCTAGACAAGGCTAGACTATGATTAACAAGGAAAAGGAAAGTTAGAAGCCATAGGCCAGTGTGTATATATGGTGGGGTCAAGTTGCAGTGGGGACTGGGAATGAGGTTGGGTATAGCTTGGGTGACAAAGGAGCCACCAATATTGGTGGGTACTACAATGAGGACTGACATTATGTCAGGAAACTGGGGGGAGAGGAGAAAAGAGATGAGAGAGACAGAGAGACAGACAGAGAGAGAGAGACAGAGACAGAGAGAAAGAGAGACAGAGACAGAGAGACAGAGACAGAGAGAGAAGGAAGGGAAGAGGGATAAGCAGAAGATAGGGGAGGGAGAGAGGGACAGAACTCACAGTGACTGGTTGTGAGACAGGAACTGTGTAATTGAGCCACATACTAATATCAAGGTGGGTGATTTCTTACACTCCTCTTCCTTCTCCCTCTGCCTTTTCCTTTCCCAGGAAGAGTGTGACTATCCTCCCAAATTTGTTTCTTAAACATTGTTTTCTTTCTGTTTTTTTTTTTTGCTTTAAAATAAGTCTTCAAAGACGGATGTGATTAACCATTGCATTGCAGATCTATGTGTTTCTTTGCACAAACTCAGCTGAGAAAGACATTAGAGGAAGAACGTGTATGTGTGTGATAAATCTTAAAAAAACAACAACCCTACAATATATATGCACCAGAGAGATTATTCTTTGGTTGGGGGGGGGGGATGGGCTGGAGTTGAACAAAAGAGAATTAGTAATTCATTTTTATGACCTCCCAGAGTTGGGAGAAAGACAGTGTGGACCAGGATCTTCTTAGGTGATAAATCAGCAGTTCGAGTGGAGGGGGAAGGAAAGGCTGTACCCCATTTCTGGAATGCTCTGTCCCCTCATCTCTTCCTCTTAATTTCTCTGGCTCCCTTTAAGACTCACCTTAAACACCACTTTAAGGAGATCTTTTCTGGTCTTTGGCCAATCAGCTGCCCCCCCCCCCCCCCCCCCCCCGCCAGGAGATGATGTCTTCTCCTTTCCGATTACCTTCATATACTCTGTATTTATCTTGTATGTCCCTAGTTATTAAGACTTGTCACTCTTATTAGAATATATGCTCCTTGAGATCAGGCACTGGTGTTTTCTTTTTTTCTTGCTTGTTTTTGTTTGCTTTTGTCTTTCTTGTATTATTAGAGCTGAGCACAGTGCCTGGCATATAAGAATTTAAATGCTTGTTGACTGATGATCTGAGAGCAGTATGAGAGATATCTTCTTGATCATTTCCCTCCTTTCCATTGTCTTCCCTGGCTTATTTGAAAGGAAAACCATTTCTACAGAAGGGCAGAGTGGGAGGAAGATCTGGGAAGGAATAGTTGGAGGTGGGAGAGGACAGAGGGGAAAGGAATATCTCTTCTCACCAGCATAGTAACATAGCACCACCATTCTATTGCTACATAGGTATGCCACTGGACTCTTTCAGGCTACTCTCAAATGACATTCAACAGATGGGTGGACCAGTTATTAAAACCCACCCGATTTACAGATGTGGACACAGGTGCAGGACTTTGGAAGTGACTTACCTAGGTTCCAAAGGCAATCCAAAGCAGGTATTCTCACAGTTTTCTTTCCTCTAGACACCAAATTTCCCCCCCAGGCTTCAGTCCCTCCTTCAGCTTCTGGATCTCAGACCCTGCCACAAAAGGACCAGAATTAAACTCCTATGCATGTATTTAATAAATATTCGTTGAGCATTCACATTATCCCACACTCCAAGGGATCATGGTCAGTCTTCCTCCACTTCTGACCAGAAGACCTCAATATTCTCAATATTCAATAGTCCTAGGGACTGCAGCCAGGGAGGCTGCAGCTTCCATCTGCCTCCCCATCTCTGGCACATCTTTGTCCTTCTCCCTCTTCACTGTTACCTTAGAGCTGCCCATCTCTTTCTATATATGCAAAGCGACTCAAGTGCTATAGTCAGTTACAACCTGCCCTTCTGCTCACATCCAAACCCCTTCCTCCCCTCGTCCCTCGCCACGCTGGTTACAGAAGGTTGGTTCCACGCGGAAGGCTCCTTGGAATTCAGGGTCGTGAAGGTCCACGAGGGGCTGTAACTTCCACCCTTCATAAAGACCCCGAATAGGCAAGCAGGACCTTTGAGATTCCTGACCTGGGGGGACGAATGGAGCTTTCGAGGCTCTTCCATAGATTTTGGCTGAATCCACAGGTGCCCCCGTAGCTGAATGGAGACCCCCTGCTTAGGAAAGTGCGTCCTGCGCTTCCGAAACCTATGACTCGGGCAGGACGCCGCGGCATCTGCCAGGATCCAGGTCCTGCTCGGCGAGCAGGTACCCCGCTTGTTATTGGCGCCCCTTTCCTTCGCCCGCAGTCCAGATCTCGGGGACCCTGGAATGCAGCTGCGGCTCACTGGCATTCTTCCAGCTCTGCCACTCGCAGCCTGGGCGGTTCTTCCCCATTCCTCATTGACCGCCAGTCCCTGGGCTCTGTCCACCCGGCGTAAGCCTGGAGACTCTCCGGGACCGGGTCAGTGACGGGCTGAGTGCAAGCGAGCCCAGGATGGGGGGTGAGAGGGAAGGGTGTGTGTATATATGTGTGTGTGTGTGTGTGTGTGTGTGTGCGTGCGTGTCTGTGTGTCTGTGTGTCTATGTCTGTGTCTGTGTGTCTATGTCTGTTAAGGTAAATGTGAGACGGGCGCGTTCATAATCCCTCCCTAAGGAGCCCCAATGCCCCAAAACAATCTCCTTCCCTCCCCAAATACCTTCGCAACTGCCTGTGCGGCGGGACGGAACCTGACTCACCCGAGCAGACCCGGGCCGAGCAGGGCCCCGGGAAAAGTTTCCCGGCTTGACCGTTTCTCCTTTGGCTGTTTGCTCTGTCCCTGCGGCGACCAAGAGCTGAGCGAGACTAGACTGTGCAAGCGCCAGCGCGTGGAGCCAGAGCAAAAAGCTGGGCGCGGGGAGCAGGCTGGGTGCGCAGGAAACCTGAGGGGAGGAACGGGGACCCGGGAGGAGAGGAGGGGCCCCAGGCAGAGAGGGGAGGTGGCCTAGGCGGGGAGGGGGCGGGGCCCTAGGTAGAGAGGAGCAGGGTAGTCATGCCAGCAGCGGCCACCCAGGTTCTTCTAGGGTCAGGGTCCGGGAGATAAGAGGGGTGGCGTTCCTTCCCTGGAATTCGCCTTGGCTGGTGTTGATGAATAAAGTCAGGAAGGCTGAAAGTGGGGTATGGAGAGCGATGAGAAGGAGGACAATGGGGAGCTGTGAACGATTTTAGGGGGAGGGAGAGAACGAGGGATAGAGGACACGGAGGAGAAAAAGGCATGAAGTAGAGAATGAACAAAAGGCAAGAGGGGAAGAGAAGAATAGGAAGAAGGGAACCTGACCTCTAATCAGTCAGTCTTTTAGTGCTGACCTCTCTCCTCAGGCTGGCCCCTGGCTGCCTTTCTTGACCACTCCAACCTTGGGTGGGAAGTAGCATCTAACAGTTCAAGCAGTTCAGAAATGTCAAGGCCTGCCTCCTGAGGACCTGAACTTGTCATATTCAGTTGATGAATACCTGCCTGGAATGGTAGAGGAAATCTGTGTTTCTCCAAAGTGGGTTTCCAGGTGGCTGTGGTATAGTAATATGAGCACTGGATTTGAAGTTGAAGGATCTAGGTTCAATTCCTGCCTCCTACATAATTGTGTCAAAGTCATTTGGGGGTGGGGGGGCTGGAGTGGGAGAGTCTCTGATTCTACATCTCTAAATGAGAGGATTGGATTAGATAATCTTTGAAAGTTCTTTTCAGCTCCAAATCCTATGATCCTAAAGAATCTTTGAGATCCTTTCCAAATCAATGATTCTTCCTTTCCCTGTGGTCTTTGGTTGACCGATTCCTTTTATCATGTAGGTTTTTATTTGGAAAAAATGTGGGGAATAAGAAATAGAGAAGGCCCCTCCCTGTCTATAGAAAGATTCCAATGAAATCCCTGCTCTCCCCTTTTAGTCTGGTTTCCATGGTCACCCTTAGAAACCTTTATGAACTTTCCCAAGAACCAAGTAACCTTAACTTCCAATTCATTATTCGATTGTGAGATGAAGGTATGTGGGGCCTGGGTCAGAATGTTTACTCTGTCATGAGCCAACTGCTATGCACTGGGAAGGCAAGCCAGCCTCACTGAAGCAGTATGGAATCCTTAGGGAGAGAAAAGAGACAGCATATGCCAAGCAAATCAAACCACCACCACCACCACCACCACCTTGACCACCACCACCACCACCTTGACCACCATTTCCTCTTTGACTTTGACGGAGACAACCCAGGACTCTGAACCTGAGAGCTTTGGGAAGAGTCATGTTTCCATCTCAGTGCCCTTAGCCATTATCTTGGGAAGATGTGGAGATAGAGCCTGGCAATTACTTCTATAGCTGCTTCTGCCACAGTTACCAAAAACCCAGAGAGTTCTTGTTCCCAAAGTCCTTGGCACTGTTAAATAGTTCAACATCAGATACTGATTTGATTTTATTAGAGGAAGTGCCATCAAAGAATGGTACCTTTATTATTATTAATTATGGTACCTTTCCATCTAACTTGCAGTTGAACTATTCCATATGTGTAGTCTCCTCCATTAGAATGTGAGCTCCTGGAGAAAGAGCAGGGACTGTCTGACTTTTCTGTTTCTGTCCCAGTGCCTATCTTGGTGTTTTGTACATAGTAAGCCCTTAATAAGTGCTTCATCTCTCTATTCATTCGTCTCCTCTGTTCCTTTGAGTATACTGTCTGAATTGCCCTCCCCACTCATTTCTACCTCTTGGAATTCCTAACTCCAGGAACCTGCAGCCTCGAAGCCACATGTAGTCTTCTAGGTCCTTGGATGCATCCAAGTTTTACAGAACAAATCCTTTTATGAAGGGGATTTGTCCTGTAAAGTTTGGATTCAGTCAAAGGGCCATTCTCGAGGATCTAGAGGGCCACATGTGGCCTCGAGGCTGCAGGTTCCCCACCCGTTATCCTCTACATCAGGCCTTTCTTGATTTCCTCAGTTATTCATGTTTCTTCCTCCCTTCCCAAAATTTCTTTGCATTTGTTTACATTTTGTATTTTACCAGAAGAATATATGCTCTTGTAAGACAAGGACTTTTTTATTTTTGTCTTCCTATCTCCAGCATGTAGCACAATGCTTGGCGTAAATGTTTACTGAATTGTTGGATTAGATTAAGGATGAGGAGGAAAAAAAATGTAAGTATAACTATAGAATATAAATTATATATATCATACATATGTAATAAATCAATCTTCTCACCACCAAACTTTGATGCACTGTGAAATAATCTAATAAATAGTTATGACTTTCATTATGTCCAGAACTCAGAAGGACAAGTGTAAGAGAATTATATTTTGAATTGGTCTCCAAGGTATGGCTACTGCTCCTCACACTTCAACACTTCTGCAGTCATGCCATCCTTTGTAGGAAAAAGGCAGATACACACTGGTGTGTTAATACAAAAATTGAGAATGAGAGCAAGGGAGTTAGTTAGTCTTTTAGCACCTCAGTCTGGTGTGATTAAATACCTTTTGTTGTTGTTGTTGTTCAGTTGTGTATGATTGTGTATGATTGTGTATGTTTTGTGACCTCATTTGGGGTTTTCTTTGCCAAGATGCTGGAGTGCTTTTCTATTTCCTTCTCCAACTCATTTTACAGATGAGGAAACTGAGGCAAATGGAGTTAAGTGACTTGCCCAGGGTCACACAGCTAGTAAGTGTCTGAGGCCAGACATGAACTTAGGAAGATGAATCTTCCTGACTCTGTACCATCTAGCTCCCCTATTAAGCACCTATTATATGCTAAATGCTGTGCTAGATGTTAGGAATATAAGTACAAAAATTAAAATAGTCTCTTCTCATAAGTCGCAAATCTAGTGGGGAAAACAACAAATATATACAAAGTAGGTAACTGTTGTTCCAAAGCCCATTGGTATGGGACTCTCTTCTCATTGGTGGAGATTAATGCCCTGCCTGAGGCGTGGGGTGTGGATCCAGAGCTCCAGCCTTTGTCAGTCAGTCCACTTTGGAACTCTTCAACTTTGAGCTGCTTCTGAGGCTTCAAGAAGGAGGTGGGAGAGGCCAAACATCCTTCAGGATGCTGAAGGAAAAGACCCTGGGCAGACGCAAACATGACAGAAGCTGGCAGTTCCCATCATGTCCTTGTCCCCAACTTGCTATACTGGAGATTTCAGTGCGTATCTCATCCTTGGATGAGATCAAGAACAGTCTTTCGTGGTTGGGCTGAGTTATCACCCTTCTAGTGGGACATAACGTCACTCTGTATTTTTGTATATACATCCTCCTATGCACACCTTCTCCGATTTCTGTTTTACTACTAATTTGGATAAAGGGATTTACTTTGCTAATCATTATATGTGTTCATTGTGGAACTAGTATTTTGTGAAGAGGTCAAGTCTTGGATACAGAGTTTGGGGTCTCCCTTCCCTCTAATAATAATGAGACAGAGAGATCAGAAGTTAGTTTGAAGTTGATCATAGACTAGTAATATTTAAGGAAGCAGATAGATATAATCTTAACTTCTCTTTGAGGAGAGCAGAGTGGCATCCTCTGACTCTAACTTCCTTCTTCCTACTGGCAAGAATGAAAGTGTCCCTTGAGAAGGATGGGGATAAAGAGGACCCGAGATGTCTATTATGCCTTCCTTCAAGTCACACAATGATAACCTTTGACACAGGAGGGCTTTATTACAAATGGAATCTTCCTTATACATGGGGACTGTGTTACTGGCTCTAAAAAAGTCTACTTTTTATGAAGAAAAAAATAAAAGGAATTTGCAAACAAAAAATGTTTTCCCAAAGGGGAAAATGAAATCCTATTTCTGAAACAAAACTGACTACAGGAAAATGCCAGAAAATTTTTTTCCAACCCCCCCCAAACCAAAAACAAACCCCAAATTCTCCAACCTTAAAGACAACCTTTTGACAAAGACAAAGGAGAAGGCTTCAGGATTTATCATCACAAAATAATCAATCTGGGAGCAAAAATCTTCCAAGCTTCTCAAAACCAGGCTGTGGTAGAAACACTCATTCCAAGCCATCAAAAATAGAAACAAGCCTAAATAATAGCCTTATATCTTTGAATGTTGTTCACTTGTGTCCAACTCTTCATTATCCCATAGACCATAGCATGCCATGCCCTTCTGTCTGCCACCATCTCCTGATCTCTGTCCAAGCTCATGTTCATTGCTTCCGTAACATTATCCATCTCACCCTTTGCCATCTGCTTCTCTTTTTTGCCTTCAATCTTTCCCAACATCAGAGTCTTTTCCAATGAGTCGTGTCTTCTCATTATTTGACCAAAGTATTGAAGCTTCAGCTTCGGTATTTGTCCTTCCAATGAGTACCCTGAATTAATTTTTTTAAGTATTCACTGATTTGATCTCCTTGCTGTCCAAGGGACTCTCAAAAGTCTTCTTTGAAAGTATTGATTTTATGAGCTTTCCTTATAGTCCAGCTCTCACAACCATACATTACATACATACTGGAAAAAAAAAACATTGCTTTGACTATATGGATCTTTTTTTTGGTTGAGGTGATGTCTCTGCTTTTTAGTATGCTGTCCAGATTTGCCATAACTTTCCTTCCAAGGAGCAAACGTCTTTTAATTTTGTGGCTGCAGTCGCCATCTGCAGTGATCATTGAACCCAAGAATATAAAATCTGTCACTGCTTCCATTTCTTCTCCTATTTTCCAGGATGGGACCAGCTTCCCTTATCTTAGCTTTTTTTTTTTTAAATGTTAAACTTCAAACCAATTTTAATACTTTCCTTTTTCATCCTCCTAAAGCCATTTTTTAGTCCTTCTTCACTTTGTGCCTTCAAAATGTATATATGCATAGATGACATTGTTCATACTCCTCCTGGAAACCTTAATTCCAGCTTTTGATTTGTCCTGCCTTGTATTTAGCATGTACTCTGCATATAAATTAAATAAGATGGCAACATACAGCCTTTTGCTCCTTTCCTTGTCTTAAACCAATAAGCTGTTCCATGTTTGGTTCTACCTGTTGAATCCTGACCTCCTACAGGTTCCTCAGGAGACAAGTAAGATGATCTGATACTCCCTTCTCTTTGAAGATTTGCCTCATTTTGTTGTGATCTGCACATCAAAGGCTTTAGTTAACGAAACAGAAGTAGATGGTTTTTTGGAACTCCCTTGCTTTCTTCATAATCCAATGAATGCTGGCAATTTGATCTTTGGAGAAGGATGAGGGAAAAGAGAGCTAGAGATGTCTTTTCTGCCTTCCTCAGAGCCATGTAATGGTAGTCCTTGACACAAGTAGGCTTTTCTATGGATGAAATCTTCCTTAGGCATTTTGGCTTGAGGCAATTTGGTCTAAAAGATGTGCCAAATGATCCTGTTTGAAACACATTCAGCTGGTCCTAAGGAAATGAAATACTGAAGAAACAGGACAGAAAGAAAAATTATATTCCTAAGAATGGAGTTCCCATGTGTAGGGAGAGGCCTATATGTAGAGAGGAAACCAGAATAGGAGAATATATACCAGACAATACAGAAGCAAAGTGATGGAGGGAGGAAGAGAGGGAGATAACTTAGCTCACCCAAGAGACTATTCTCTATTTCACCCAAGGGGAACCTCCCTGGAATCTCTTAGTGTAATAGCAAGCTGGGAATGGGGCCATGACTGGAGACTGCCAACACTCTCATGCCTTCCTGTAGTCTTTTCCTCCGGCACCCAGAAGTGGGGTTGCCCTCTTCCATCTTCTCTCTCAAAGTTGAAAGCCAGAAGAACCAAAGCAACTCAAAACTTGAAGAAAAAAACTTGAAGCTTAAGGAATCCCAGAAAGAAATGAAGAAGGCTAGAGCTCTCCCATTCATGCAGGGCAGGGCATTCATCTCCAAAAAAGAAGAGAGTCCCATACCAATGAGCCTTGGGGATGGGCTTACAGATATAACAAATAATCATAAATACATACAATGTAGTTTGAGGGGGAGTTTATTGGAAATTGAAGGACTATGCATTGAACGGTGCGCTTTTTAAGCTGTATCCTCAAGAAGAGGGGCTCTGTGAGGCTGAGGTGAGGAAGTACACTCCAGGCATGCAGGGCAGCCAGTCACAAAGGCATGGAAATGAGATGAAGTGTGGGGGGGGGAGGAGGGGGGGCAGAGATAAAGGCCAGTTTGGCTGGCCTGAAGATTTCAAGAAGGGGAGTAATGGTCAGTAATGTCTAATGTGACTTGACATTGGTAATGACTGCTTAGGATTTTATGACATCACATTTGATGTGTGGTCCAATTTTAAAGCCTAAACAATCTCGCTTGACTAAAAGACTTTGTTTGTTGTTTGGGATCATTCCCAAAGTGAATTCCAGGCATACCAGAAACCAAGTAATTTCCATTGCTTCTCTGGGCTTTTAGCTATCTTGATAAATTATTATCTTCAGTTGCTAATATAAACATTAGACTGTAATATATCATGTACATCCATTAATATTTTCCCTAATCCCCCATCTCCCTGATAGAGGCAGGGTTTCTTGGTCTTAGAATCTCATCATGGACTTCATTTCCTTTGAAACTGCTGCACTATCACCCTGAGAACTTCCACCTTGAGACCCTCCTCTCCTGATTGGTAACCCCTTCCCCATGGCCACCATTTTAGGAAAGACTCCAGCTTTATTTCACCTAAGTTACACCTGAACTTTCTTTCTGGATTTTTCCTTCTCTTGACATAGGTGAATGTATCCTTCCACACACTTTCTTTCCAGCTCCCCTTTATGGATTGCTTTCTGGCCCTTCACCTCCCCTACCCCCATTAGAATGCAAGCTCCTTGAGGAGAGAGATTGTCTTTTTAAAAAATATATATTTCTGTTCCCCGCCTCCCTCTATTTACCCTCTTGTCTAGCTATTTGTCTATCTCTACCCTATTATCTATCATATTTCTACCTACCCATCACTTTATCTATCAATTTCTAACATCCTGTCACCTATATTTCTTTCTTTCTCTCTCTCCTATCATGTGTCATTTTCTTACCTATCCATCTCTTTCTCTATCTATCAATGTCTATCATTCTACCACCTATCATCTATCATCCTTGTCTCTAGCCATCTCTCTATCTTTCTATTTATCCATTTTTCTTGATACTTGAATCTCTTAATGCAGTCTTGGGAATTGCCTGAACTACTCTAAACTCATGCATCATAAGCATTATAAAATTTAAGGGAAGCTCATTTCTAATGTGCAGCTGTGGAGAGATAACAGAAGTGAAAAAAAAAAGATTCTGAAGTTACTTGTTTGGATTTTTCTCACTACCTCACCACTTCTTTTTTTGGGCTTTGTACAATTCAGCAAGAACTCTGTACTTTAGGATGCATCTCAAAGGTTTCACTTCCTGAGTATAAGTTGCTCCTATTAGGGCTCTGCCAATAACCATTTCTAAAGAAACCAAATAGATGGACTCTTAATGTTGGAAAATATCATGTGAGAAATGCTGGAAGTCAGCTGTGATGGTTGAAGTTCTCTCTTGGGACCATAAGAAGATATTTAGTTGAGAGACAGGAGAGGCTATATCATAGAGTGAGGAGGTCAGCACAGAGCCTGTGGCTATTGACAGAGAGGCTGACCATCTACAGAAAGTCACAGAGATGATAAACCCTGAAACAGACTTGACTTTGCAGCATGGCTTTTTGAAGAGGACTGATGTTGTGTAACCAAGGAAACGGGGTAATTTATTATCTCACTTTAGCTTCCTTGTCCATTTTTGTTGGGAATTAATTAACAACATCAGTGAGGGCTCACAGGTGTACAATGCTTCTTAGGTTTCCCAAACCCTTGTCTCATAGCATATTGTGAGGTAGGTAGCACAGTCATTATGAATCCCTTTTTACAGATGAAGAGATTATGGCTTTAAGAGATGGAGTGTGTAACTGAAGGCCACTCAACAAGGCCACTCCCAAGCAAAGCCAGGAACACCTTCTGGTTCCAAGTTCAGTACTTGCTCTTAATAAAGCAATAAGCATTTATTAAGCACCTACTGTGTACACTGCACTGTGTTAGGCCACAGGGTCACAAAGACAAAAATGAAACAGCCACTGAGTTCAAAGAGCTTACATTCTATTGGAGGAAACAACACACACCTTAAAAGTACATACACAATTAACATAAGGTAATTTGGTGTGTGTGTGTGTGTGTGTGTGTGTGTGTGTGTGTGTGTGTGTAGAGGCTGGGTGGGGGGTTGATGGCAAAGGAACTATCAACTATGGAGATCAGAAAAGTCTTTCAATAAGAAATGGCATCTGTGTGGAATGTTCAAAGAAATGAGGGATCCTGAAAATAAATTGAATTACAGGTATGGGGGTCAGGCTGTGACCAGTTTTACTGGAGAACAGAAAAAGAGAGAGACAGAGAGACAGAAACACACACAGAGGAGAGAGAGAGAGAGAGAGAGAGAGAGAGAGACAGAGAGACAGAGAGACAGAGACAGAGAGACAGAGACAGAGACAGAGACAGAGACAGAGAGAGAGACAGAGACAGAGACAGACAGAGACAGAGAGAGACGCAGACAGAGAGAGAACTTGGGGGTGGTGGTGATAGGAAAGGTCTTGTATGAGAAGTAGCACCTAAGCAAGGCTTTCAAACCTAGGGATTCTAGTTTCAACAACATGGGGTTGTCTTGGAGTACCCTTCCCAAATTAGTTGCCTTCTTCTGAATGAGTTCATTTGCCAACATTCTTTCTCAAAACGTTACCCAGAAGTGAACCCGAGATTCAAAATGGGGTTTGACCAGGGCAGAAGACAGCAGGACTGTCACAAATATGCACACCTTCCCCCCTTTTCCCCCCGCCCCCACCATCCCCATTCATCATTCATCATCTGCACTTTGACAATATTGTTTACAATGTGTTTCATCTCATTCAGGCCCACTACATATCCCTCCATTGCTTTTTTTTTTTTTGTGACCTGTAATGGTGATTCTTTTGATATCTTATATTTTGTGAATCTCCTTTAAGGAAAGAGTGATAATTTTTAAAGTGGTTCTGTTCCAAAAGGAAAATTTCTCTTTTAATTGGGAACTCAAAATGACTAAAAATACTTCCAAACTAAAAAGGAACAAGTCCCTAAATGGTGGAATTTCAGGCACTAAGACAGACAGAGGGAGACATTTTTCATGAGACTGTTCAGAGTCTCTCACATTAACTCGCTGGCTCTGGAGTCAGAGGACTTGGGTTCAAATCTTGCGACAGATGCCTACTACCTATGTAACTTTGGACAACTCACTTAAATCCCCTGCGTCACTCTCCTCTGGTCCTTGGTTTTCTCATCTATTAAATAAAGGTGTTGAACTAAGTAAATTTTTGAGGTCCTTTTCAACACACGAACTCTGATCCTATAAAGGCAACTGCTTATCCCTAAGTGCCCCCACTCCCAGGCTATGATCAGACTAGGCTTAGAGAATCATAGATCTTGAGACGGGGAGAGGACTTAGAGATTGTCTAGTTCAACCCTCTCACTTTATAGATGAGGAAACTAATCACTAAAAAGGGTGTTTCTTGCCCAAAGTCAGAGAAGAGCTAGAATTGAAGTCCAAGTCCTTTGCCTATAAAGCTAGCATTCTTTCTAGTATACTGTTGTGCCCCCTCTTATCTCAAAGAGGAGGGCAACCCAGGGTAAATGGCTTTCCTCTTATGTAAGACTTTGTGATTAAGAATGAGGTTATTTTAGGGCAGAGAAAGGAAGTCAAATGGTAAGTGTTCTGTTTAGATTTATCAAAACAATTCCTTCTAAGTCATCATTCTGACTGAGTTCTGAAGTGTTAGACTTTGGGCAGCCAGCCTGACTCCTTCTTTGAATTATGAGTATTTCTTAGGAAGGGATGATATCAAATCTATTTAAGGGAGAATCAGAGAGGGTGTAACTTGCAAAAAATTAATCTGGAATAATAAAACTCTAAAATAGGTTTATCTTAAATGAAGTAACTAAATTTATTGAAATAGAGAATAATGGGTAACTGATTGACTTTTTAGGGGTTCAACGGGGAAGGTTGGAAGTGAAGGAGTTTGTGGACTCCTTGGGCAGTTGGTGTAGAAGATTGTTCTAGAAAGAGCTTCTTTGCAAAAGAAAGCTTCTTTTCCTTTGCAAAATTAAAGGATTGGACCAGATTATCTATAAAGTCTATTTCAGTCCTAAAATTCTGTATTTGCTTTGTATCTGGTCCCTGTGAAACTGTACCAGGTGTTCCCCATTCCTTGAATGCTTTCCCTCCTCATTTCTCCTTCTTGGAATCTCTTGCAATCTCCTACATTAAGTTTTTTTGAGTTCCCTAGTTGTTAATACTTTTTCCCTGCCCCTGAGAAGAACTTGTATTTATTTTGTATATATTTTGTTTTTGCTTAACTATGTATTTGTTATTTCTCTCATAGAATGTAAATTCTTAGAGAGCAGGGAATGTTTCCTCTTTTTTCAGTCTTGTATCACTTAGTACCATCCAAGATAGTGCCTGGCACATAGTAAGCAATTAGTGCATGCTTATTGAATTGAATTAAGTGTTTGTAGAAAGAAGAATTATTTTCATATACTACTCATTCTTTGCTCATTTGATAATTCCTCTCACACAATCTCTGCTGACACTTGTTTCCTATCCAATATTTACCAAGAACTCATTACCTATCCACACTCACATACTGTCTTTGCCACCAATCAAACTCACTTATTTACACTCTGAGTATATTTGCCTGTGTGTGAACCATTGTGTGTGTTAATGGATTGTCAGTGATTGGACATACATGTGTAACAAGGGGTATCATGTATATGTATGTATGTTTTGCAAGGAGACAAGAATAAGCATTTCTATCATTTTCTGCCCCCCTTTCCTTCTCCAAGGGAGACTTTAATTTCTACTGGGGGACAGGGAAGATGATGGCTCCTAAAAGAGAGGGGATATCAGGCTAGAATTATATCTATCTGTTCCCTTAGATATTATTAATCTAGGAGAGAGAATTTTTAGATTCATATTAAACTCTTGGTTGCTATTCATTAATGGGGAAAGGGGATCCTAAGTTTTATACTGAGCCTTGACTTCTTTCCCACCAAATATCACCTCCACAATGACTACATATAGCAATTAGCAAAGAAACTGATTTATTCAAGTCAGTAGCAAAACTGGAATCAGAGAAAGTATGCATATAGGAATATACACCAAACAGTACAGAATGAATGAAGTCTCCCTTTGGGAGTGAGGGAACTCAGCTTAACTAAGAGAAAGAATCCTAGATCTCATTCAAGGGGAAAATTGCCTGAAGTCTTTAGCATAGCAAACTGAGAGTAAGGATGTGACTGAAGTTCTACACGTCAGCTTCTTCCCAGAATAATCTCCTTTCATGGCCCTGAAGAGAGGTTGGAATTCTCTATGCCTACACTCTTGATTTTGGAGGCCAGAAGAACCTGGAGACTGAAAAGACAATCTCTCCTTAATCGTGATTTCATCAACTCTTCCCCAACCCTCATGTAGGCATGGAACATTGATTTCTGCCAGTGAGGAGAGTTTCCTACAAATGGGCTTTGTGGTTCAGGTTATACATGTAGACATAGTTTGTTTTTGTGTATCTCTGTATACATGTATGCATCTGAGTGTGTACTTACATGTCTCCACAGACTTTGTGATCTTTTTGAATGTGCAATTATGCATATCTAAACATTTAAAAAGAAATATTCTGTCACAGTCAAGAGTGCACCACACTGGTGGGAGTGAGGAGAACTGGGCTAAAATCTAAGTCTTACTGCCTGTAAATAGATCATAGCTCCTTAAAAGTAAAGACACTATTTTTGTTAGAGTCTTTTCTATTTCCAGTTCCTGAGAGTCAGCCTGGCATAGTGAATAGACTGCTGATCTCTTGGTCAGGAAGACCTATGTTCAAATCCTACCTCTGAGTTTATACTGGCAAGCCTGACCCTTGGTAAGTCACTTAATCTTTCAGTCACCCAAGCAACTTTTGAAGACTATAAATTGCAAATAGGTACTGATCTGAATTGGTAGAAGGAATTCTGACCCAGGGATCCATACACTGAATAAAATCAAAGGTCTGATTTTTTGAAAATGGTCAGTGCCTTACACATAATAAATATTTGCTGAGTTGAACTGAATTACTGGTTGTAAAACCTTTGACCAGTCTTTTAGCCAACCTAGTCTCCGTTCAATGACGGCTTTGAACAAGATAAGCTTTAAGGTCCCTTCTGGTTTGGACAAACAGTAGCTTATAAGAGGGCAGAAATGAAGCTGATGTCTGACTGTGGAAATATGATTTACTGAAAGTGAATGATGAAGGGTGATTATTTCAGACATAGACTGAATGATTCACATGTTGATCACAAAACACTTAGATTTACGATGATAGCAATCATCTTGTCACTAAAGCAGGTTTAGATGGAGGTAATTTTTGAATGAGTGTGTGAGAGGATGTGAGGGAGGAAGTACATACTTGGTTCTAGAGAGAAAATAAGACTTAATGATCATGGATGATTGCCAGAAAATTTCTTCCTTACTGGTGTCTGAATGAATGGATGAATGGGAGGTACACCAAGCTGCAGGGAGCTGTGATTGTACATGATTCTGACAAGAACAGAGGTTATCTTGATACACAGAGTAATGTGACATTGACTTCTGGCTCTTCTGCAATCTTGTGCATTAGGGGAGGGAGGATGGGGAATAGCGGAGAGAGGGACACAGTTGTCCTGCATTACAAGACTCTCAAAGAAATTGTAGAATCATAATACGATGTCAGAGCTGTAAGGTACCTTAGGGATAATTGACTCCAACTCCATCATTTTACATATGGGGAAACTGAGGTTCAGGGAAGAGCTATACCTTGCCTTAGGACACATAGCTGGTGAGCAGAGTATGAATCCAGGAATCTAGACTCAATATTCCTGACTTTTTTTCTTTTGCCTAGGCTGTTCATTATTCCTGAAATGCTCTCCTCCTTTACCTAGACCCTTGGGATTCCTGACTTCAAGTGCTATCTCCCTTGGAAAGTGGGAGTGACCAGGGCTCTCTGTTACCAACTAATCATGTATATACTTACCTGTTTATGTATGTACCTGAGGGGCAGGGATGGTTTTTCATTTTGTCTTTGTGTCCCCAGGACCTGGACTATATTATGCTTAATAAATACTTGGTATATTGGATTGGATTCTAGGCCACACTGGTGAATCCAGACCCTAGGCAGGTTGGAGATGTAAATCAGCCTCCAGGCCAATGATGGATTGTACATATGCATGTGGATACACAGAGATCTATATGCAAACAGATGCATACAGATAGATAGAGAGATAGATGAATAGACAGAGCATTTTTTAGAGCTTACTATGCGCCAAGCACTGTCTCAAGTGAAATTTAGCAAAGGGCAAACGGAGGCAATTCTTCGGCAAATATAATTTATTAACAAAAGCATGCAACTCAATAATAATAGGGCCAATGGCCTGTGTTCATTTCGGCCAAAAGATCCAGAGCAAGGGTCAGCAGTGTTTTTCAAACCTAGGTGTGCCTTCCTTCTGATTGGTCTGACAGTACATCATTGGATCTCCACTGGCAAAGGTGAGGCAATCACAATTGGTAGACATTTTAATGAGGAGATGGGGTCAGAGTTCTCAGCTCCTCCTTATTACTTTATTATTGGGGGGGTGGTGAGAGGGTGAGGGGGAAGAAAACTCATAAAGGGGAGCTGGAAAGCTTGGGCAGGGGGAAGGTATCTCGTTCAGGTATATATATGTATATTCTACGTGCTCATACATGTTTAAAGGCTGTTCTGATGGCTTACTAAGTAAAACTGCCATTTCTTTTTATCGCCAATCTTTTCCTGAGGCCCATGATGTCTTACACTAGGGTCCTCCACAAAGTGCTTCACTTTTAAGTCTTTTTAGCTGAGAGTGGGAGTGGGAGTAGAAAATACTTTGTCCTCATTCTCTTATCTCAGGGATTCTTAACGTGTGTGTGTGTGTGTGTGTGTGTGTGTGTGATGATGATGGTCTGGAGAAGCCTATGGACTTCTTAGAATAATGAATTTAAATATAAAATATGTAAGATTGCAAAGGAAAACAATTATTTTGAAATAAAGATGTTTAAAAAAGTTCCCACACCTCAGTTCTAAAAACCCTTGCCTTTCTACCTAGCTAAAAAGAATTAATGGGTAAGGATCTTCTGGTAATTGACAAAACGAAAGGCTCCATACACACCAAAATATTTATAGCAGCATTTTATTTTTTTGTGGTAGCAAAAAACTGGAACAAAGTAGATGATGGGGAATGGCTAAATAAATTTTGGAACATGAATGTAATGGAATATTATTCTACTATTAAAAAATAACTCTCATGATGAATATGGAGAAGCATGGGAAGACTTATACAAATGGATGCAAAGCAAAGTAAGCAGAGCCAGGAAGACAGTAAGCACCAAGACTACAACAATGCAAATGAAAAGAAGAACCACCATGAAATAACAGAAAATGGATGCTGAAAAATTATAAAGAATAAATTTAGTTCCAAAGAAGAGATATGAGAAGGTACTTCCTCCTACTTCTCTGTAGTGTTGTGTGTGCATGTGTGTAGTTCAATAGTAGGGAAATTATGTATAATATTAGATGTTTTAAAAATAGTGATTGGTTTTGTGTAATTATTTTCTCATCTTTTTCTTAATTTTTTGTTGTTGTTGTTGATCTCACAGTGTAGTCCATGGACTCATGGTGACAGGGGTGGGGTCACTGATGATTTTCAGGGGGTTCATGAGGTCAAACTATTTCCATAATGATATTAATAGGTTATTTGCCTATTAAAATACTTCTTTTTCCAATTATTATTTGCTTAAGATCAGATTTTTTTCCCTTCACTTCAACCAAAAGCATATATTGCGACAGATTGAAAGCAAAAGCAGATAAGACAACTTAGTTATGCTCCATTAAGCCAGACATTAAAGAAGTTTGCAAAAATGTGCAAAACAATGACACTCTTCACTAATTTCTTTGCTTTGGAAAATCTAGTTATTTTTCACAAAAATATGTTATTTACATTAACATATAATGGGTCCATTATTTTAATTTTAAAATTAATAAATATTTTTTAAAAATTTACAGTTTTAATTTTGAATATGATAAATATCTATAGATGTAATCCATATAAACAAAAACATAAAAAATATTGAAGGGGTTGTCCATAATTTTTAAGAGTATAAAGGGGTCCTGAGATAAAAAGTTTGATAACTGTTGTTATGAAGGATGATTCACTCAGAAGGGGAAATGGGATGGATGTGGGGGCGAGGGAAATCTATTTTAAATGAAATATTGGGTGAAACGCACTTTGCAAACCTTAGAGCATAATATCAATCTTTATTATTATTGTTACTGTTCTCTTTTTATTACTTGGAGGCATCAGCTCAACACAAAGGTTGTACATTTGTTCTAGAAATCCTCTTGGATTGGCTTTTCACTTTTTTTTGGACCAATTTCCCCATTTGGGCTTCAGTTTTCTCATCTCTAAAATAAGAGGGTTGGATTAAATGACTACTTAGCTCTAACATGCTCTGGTTCTGAGATTGGCCTTTTTCTTTGTCCTTATCATCCATTAAACCTGATACTTTTGGCTTATGAGCCCAAAATGTCTCTTCAATAAATCAATCCATCAGCAAATCTTAGAGTACCTATTATGAACATAGCCCTGTGTTTGGGGGTCTGGGGAATGCTGGGACATGTAAAACATGGTCTCTGTCCCTAAGGGGCTTTTAGTCTGGATTGGAAAATAGTAATAGCTAGAACTTATATAATGCTTTAAGATTTACAAAAATATCTTTTCTCATTTGGTCTTCAAAACAGTCCTTTGAGGTAAGTGCTGTTATTATTATCTCCATCTTAAGATAAGAAAACTGAGGCTAAGAGAGGTCAAGTGACTTGTCCAAAGACACAAAGTTAGTAAGTGTCTGAGGCAGGATTCGAACTCAGGTCTTCCTGATACCACACTCTATTATTCTATTTCTTTACCTGTTTGCCTAGGCATAAAACATATGCACACCAAAAACTTACATAAAAGTTAAATAACACTATATGATTAAGTACTAAATGAGTAAATTCAGAGGAGACAGATCATTGTGGGCTGAGGTAGTTAGGAAAGATGGATGGAGGAGGTAGAACTCAAGCTAGGCCTAGAAGGTTGGGTGGGATATGAAAAGACAGAGAAAGTGGTGGGGAGGAGATGAGGGGGGAAAGTTGGTTGGGGAGGAGGGGACAATGTGGGGGTGAGAGGGCCCTCTGATGGCAGAAAATGAGCTTATATACAACTCAATGAAATATTTAAGCATCTATTATGTGCTAGGCACTGGAGACAAAAGTACAAAGAATGAAACGATCCCAACTTGGAATGAGCTGATATTCTAATGGGGGAGCCAAAGACACACACACGCATGTATGCATGTATATACAACCCTACATGTATGTGTATATGTGTATATTTACACATACATACATATATATATATACGCGTGTGTACATTTACTTTGGAGACAGAGTAATTTAAAACAAGAGAGTTTGAGAAGCAGGGCATTAGCAGCTGGGAGGAATCAGGAAGAGCTTCATGCATAAGACAGTGCGTGAGCTATATAGTAAATGCAGAAAGGGCTTCTGTAAGGCAGAGGCAAGGAGGGACTACATCCTAGGAGACAATCAGTATAAAGGCACAAATATTAGAGATGGAGTGTTGCAAGTAAGGAACATAAGAGGTTTGACTAGATTATAGAATGCAGGAGAAATGTCCAATGAGGCAGGAAAAAAAAAGAAGAGGGATGCCTTTGAGACATTCCAAGGGCAATCCTCTCTGTCCAGTGAGGATGTTGGACTATCAGCACTCTCCAAATTGTTGTTGTGGTTGCTTGTCCTTTATTTTCAAAGAGGACCAATGACATCATGGCGTGAAGTCTTGACTCATAAATTGAATTTAATTGAGGCATAGTTGCACAGACTTCAGCCTCACTCTTTCTTCCAGAGTCATTGAAATTCAGCAGCAAGACAGAAGATGTGATGACTGGAGATGACCTGGGATGCACTGGATGACCTTGGTGTCTTTGATGTCTGGCCAAGCTCTAAGCGCTCCACAGCCCCTGCTTCAGTCGCCTTCATGGCCATTGGAACAAATTGTTCTTATACTGGGGGAAGTTTTCACGTGTTGGGGGTGAATAACCCCTAATTCATCAATGGGTCTGAAGCCTGTTGGTTACTCTCAACCAGGTTTAGGCCATCTGCCAAGACAGTTTATTGGGGTGTGGCCACTAAACATATTGCAGCTTCTTGGAGCCAGAGATGAGTTGGGTGACAGATGAACATAAAAGATGGATGACCAGCCCTGAAAAGTTCTTAGCAATCCCTCATACAAGAGGTGCTAGTCTTCCTTGAATACCCCATTCACCCAATACCCCAAATTACAACCAATTGGAAGGCATCTTTTTAAAAAAATTGTTTATTTTTAGTTTTCAACATTAATTTCCACAAGATTTTGAGTTACAAATTTTCTCGCCATCTTTCCCCTACCCCCACCCCCAAATAGCGATCCTACCAAATATCCCTTCTCCAAATCTACTCTCTCTTACATCCTCCCCTCTGACTTTCTAGTTGGGCAAGATGGATTTCTATACCCAGTGACTGTTTATCTTATTTCCCAGTTGCATGTAAAAAAACCCAAAACAAAAAAAAAAAACCATTTTTTTAAAAACATTTGTTTTTAAAACTTTGATTTCTGGATTCTTTCCCTTCTTCCTTTGTCACCCACCCCTACTGGGAAAATAAGTGATTCAACATAGGTTGTACATGTGTAGTTATGCAAAATGTTTCCATAGTAGATATATTGTAAAAGACTAATTATATTTCCCTTCATCCTATCCTGCCCCCACACATTCTATTTTCTACTTTGACCCTGTCCCTTTTCAAAAGTGTGTGCTTCTAACTACCTCCCCCCATTCTGCTCTCCTTTGTATCATCCCCCGTCTTATCCCCTTCCCCCCTACTTTCCTGTAGGGTAACATACCCAATTGAGTGTTAATGTTATTCCCTCCTTAAGCCAAATTCAATGAGAGTAAGGTTGACCCATTCCCCCTTGCCTTCCTGTTCTTCCCCTCCATTGTAACAATTTTCCCTTGCCTCTTTTATATGAGATAATTTACCCTATTCTGTCTCTCCCTATCTCCTCCCATTATATTCTTCTCTCACTTCTTAATTTTTCTCTTTTTCTTTTTTAGATATCATCCCTGGAAGGCATCTTTGGGACTATCTATCTCAATTCCAACCTGAGCACCCAAGTTCAAGACTTTACCTTTATTCTATTTGAGTTTGATCTTATTAGATTTGGTCCAGTTCCTCTAGCCTAATAGATCTTTTGGCTCTTGACTGTCTGATTATATATGAACTTTGTTGGCTCTGCAAATTCTATAAACATGCCTTCCATGCCTTTATTCATCAAATGCTCCTAACTTGTTGGATCTGACCTTTCAGCTACTTCTAGGTCCACCTAAGTGAGGACTCTAGCTTAAATCTCCATTCCCCCCCACCAATAGTATAAGAAATTCCATCAATGCAATGCTTAAATTTAGGCCAATTATATCTATAACAGTCACCAATCTACCAGGCTGGGTCCCTGTTTTTGCAGAAGCAATGCTGGATTTTTGTGATTGCTTCTATTTTAGATACTCACTAACCAATCCTTTAATATTATATTCTAGAATTGTCTGTAAAATCTTACTTCATAGGGTCCTACTTTAACTATACTCTCTCTCAATGTTTTGAAATCTACTCTTCCAGAAACTAGTGTGTATTTATAAATACTTTTCTTCCATATCACAAATTCTAACATAGAACATTCTTTCTCTCAAAAGTTTCTATCATTTCCATTTTAGCAACCAGTTTCTCCTTTTGACGAGAATCAGATCCAAAAGAGGTTTCCTTTGGTTGTTCTGCTTTTCGAAGGATAAAATTATCATTACCACAAGTCAAGACATTTTTATCTGCTCTGCTCTTAGAAGAAAGAACTCTTATCAGATGTCAGATAATTGAAATAGCCTTTCATTTCTGTTGATAGGTAATGTGACATAGAGGGCTGGCTTTGGAGGAAGGAAGACCAGAATTGAGCTATTTCCTCTGACATATACCAGCTACAGATGAATAGCCCATTTGCATTGCTGGAGAGAGATCTTCTATCAATAATTCCCTGTGCCAAGGTTATCACTATGCATACCATGCCTCCATGGGTGGCTTGTGATTTGCTTCCCAAACTCCTTATCATCTTTTTCTGTCTATATGGTCTGTGGTGAACTTTGATTCAACAAAAATGTCTTATGTCTCCTATGTGTCATGATAGAGCATGCTAGATCCAAGAGATACAAAAATGAAAATCCTTACCTTCAGGGAGTTCACATTTTAATGAGATGTCTATGCCAATGACTGTATTGTTTCTATTTCCATTGATATTCACCTAAATGCTCACCATCCTCTCTGAATCTTAAATTTTTAATATGTAATAAAAATATTCAATATGTAATACTAGTCCAGTCTTCCCTTCACCTCCTTTTTAAACCTGTCCTATTTATTTTTAGTAAAGTATATTGTTGCAGAAACATATTCTAGTTATGGGTCTTAGCTCATCTCAGTGATAACTATGAACCTCCTTATGTTGCCGAATTCATCTTGAATCTTATCCATACTTTATACACTTCTCTATCCATTACTGAGAAAATGGTTTTAATTGCTCTCCACTTTCTTTGGTTTTTGTCTCCTGTGATTATTTGAGTGTCTTTACTACTCTTCTTCCCAAACTGTAGATTTTCTCTCTGTTATCAAGTTTGGTAGATATGCAGGCCATATTCTCACCAGACTTCTCTCCCCCTATCCCATTCCTCTTTAGTTTAAATCTTCCTTCATTAACTTTGTAATACCATAGCCAAATACATTCTCAACAGCCCTTCTTAGGTGCACTCTATCAATGACCAGGAGAGTGTCATTCCTATCATTAAAGCCATGATCCAGAAATCCAGAGCCTGTCCTCAGATACCTTCCTTGTAACCAGATGTTTACTTCTAATATCTCTCCTATTCTTCTCTTTATTCATTTTTACACTAGACAAAAGGAGATTTACTTAGCCATAACAGGAGAAGGATATTCAAAATGAATATGCATTGAGGATGTCCCTGGAGTTGGTTCAGCTGAAGAAAGCTCCCTAGCTTGAGTTCCGTCTTTCTCTTTAGGAATGCTCCTTCATTTGGAAACAATGATGAAAATAATACCTGTGTCCCAAAGGTTTTCAGTTTCTTGTCAGCCATGGAGGGACAGTGGCACAGGATCACTCAGTATGGTATACCCACGTCAAAGAAGGTGCTATGATCTATAAGCATAGTAGAATTGCAGTAGCTCAAAGGAAATGTGAGATGCACAAATTTAGAGATATTTTCACTCCAGTGCTCATATGGACTATTTGTGCCCAACCTGTGGTAGAGCCTTCTGAACTTGTATTGATCTGATTAGGCACAGTTGAACACATTGTACCTTGACCCTGACATAGCAATGCCATTTGGGACTTTTTCAAGCATAAAGGATGACAGCCACAAAGGATCTTTGTTGGAAGGGGCTCCTCTTATGGAATTTGGCTGTTCCTTGTAGAAAGGATACCAAAAATTCTGTGTTGTCTGATTGGTCCCTAGAGACTGGGGCTGGCTGCATCCTGATGTTTAGTTGGCTGAGGCTCAAAATTGGAAGGATCTGCCTTGATTTGATCTATAAGATTGGGTTGTGAAATTGCTCATATCTTTTACCCCTTTTTTGGTGGTGATGGTGGTGGTAGAGGCTTTCTTTACCTTGAATGCAAAGACCAGAGGATAGGGTCTAGGGGATAGAGAGAAGGGATTCTCCACATCTCCTCCTCCTCCCCCTCCCCCCCAAGGGGAAGAAAATGGTAGATCTCAGAAGGGCATAGTGCTATGCTTTGACCTATGCTTGTAAAGAAAACATGAGTGGTGAGTTCTTAGGCTTCTGTTTCTTGGCTATCTTTTGCTTTTCTATGTCTTTTCTTAGCACAAACAAGAGACAAACTTGCGAATGGACAGTTCCAATCTCAGTGTGATCTCATAGGTAATTCCTTGAATTTGAGAGTTTGAGGGTTAGGCACTGACCTCCCAGAAGGAAATTGTCTCAATAGTATGCAAATTGCAGATGAAAGAGAACTGTCCCGGCACTTGGAGGATCAGAGACATGTCATGGCAGGCCAGGAAATCTGTAAACTTGCCAAGTCTACATGATAGTGTTGTAAGTGGTTCAGATGTTTCAGGTCTGAGGTGAATGAGTGAGATTGACAATTCCACTGGGGTAGGGAGAGGCTAATGAGTCTAATGGACTATTCAGCATATTACATTTTGTGTGTTTATGCTTCTTGTTGGTTTTATGTATTTTCTGTAGTGGATGAAATAAAAAAGGGCCTCATACTTGATACTTATTGAGCACATTGATTAGAATCTGGTGATTAGTTAACCGCTTTTGAAGAAATCATAGATATGAGCCACACCTAATTTTACCTTAGAGGTTTTTTCCCTTTGTGGAGAAATCTAGCTTAAGGCAAGACCCAAGAGAGGAAATGACTCCACTGGAGTCTGACCCCGAGGATAATATAGAACCTAGTCTATACTAGCCCAGAGACCTGGGGTGGGGGGGGGGGAAGGCGGCAGAGAAGCAGCACTATTGGCCAGAGGTTACAGTTACATTTTATATCTCTTTCCACTACAACCAGAAAGTTCCTTGAGAGCAGGGCCTGCATTATTTATAATTTTGTAACTCTCATGCCTAGAACACAGTTGCGTTGTGTTCCATGGAATGTCCTCTCACTCTGTGTGTTATTTCATTTGGAGGCTTTCATTGTAAATAAAGGATATGATGTTTGTTTCTCTCCATACCTTGTTATATAGCAGTGCTTAATATGTGTTTGAATTAGTTAAACCTTCTGATTCTTCAGTTCTCCTTTCCAACTTTTCAGTTCTCAGGAATCTTGTATTTCCAGAGAATAGATGGAAATGTAAATACCATAAAAATGATGGATTGTAAGCTTCTGAAGCCTTCGTGGTCAGTCAAAGACAGCTCTTCCAAAGAAATAACACAAATTCCTTTAAAGATTCATATCATTACTTCCTTGCACACACTCTTTTGTGGCTTTCCCCAAGGTTTTCAGCAACTATCTAGGGCTCTAGAATGAACTTCCCTATTGCTGTCGAGGGCACCAATAGTATCCTTTCTGTTACACAAATTGGCAACCTCTGTATTATCCTGGACTCTTCATTCTCACCCAATCCACATATCCAGTCAGGTGCCAAATTTAATTGTTTATATCTTTACAATATCTCTCACATATATGACTTCCTTTCTACTTACACACTCACTATCCTAGGTACTTGTCACCTCCTGCATAGATTGTTGCAATAATTTTCTTATAAAAATAGATGTTTTTATTGATTTCTTTTGCTTTTACATTGCCTTGATTCTGTCCCTCAGAGAGCCATACCTTATCACATAGAACCAAAAAGATAAAAAGAGAAAGAAGAGAAAAAAATCAGTAAAATTAATCAATACATTGAAAGAAAAATGAAATTATATGTAATCCTTTATGAGTGTGCAGAGATGGAGAGCATCCAGTGCTATGGAATATTGCATATCTTCAAAGGATCAAGGAGAAAGGCCTCTTATGTCTTCTTTGGAGTCCAATATTATTTATAATTTTGCAACATTCATTTTTGATTGTTTTATGGATGGTGTTTTTTTTAATTTACATTGTTGTAGTTACTGTGTATGTTGTTTTCACAGCTCTATTTACTTCCCTTTGCATCAGTTCAGTTAAGTCTTTCCATACTTCTCTGCATTCATCACATTCATTTTTTATAACAGAGTAATGATCCACTACATTCATGTACCATGACATATTTAGTTATTGCTCAGTTGATGGGCATATACTTTGTTTCCAGTTTTTTGCTACCAGAAAATGTCTTTTATTAATATTTTGGTGTAGATGGAGCTTTTCTTTTTTTCAATGATCTCCTTGTGTTATATGCTTAGCAATGGAATCCCTTGAGTTAAAGCATATGGATATTTATAAGGCAGCTAGGTGGTACAATGGGTAGACTATGGGTATTAGAGTCAGGAAGACCAGAATTTAAATCTGGCTTCAGATACTTACTAGCTATGAGACCCTGGACAAGTCACTTAATCTCTGCCTGCCTCAGTTTCCCCATCTGTCAAATGGGGATAATAATACCTACCTCCCAGTATTGTTATATGGATAAAATGAGACAATACATGTAAAACTCTTTGCAAACCTTAAAGTTCTATTGAAATGCTAGTCATTATGATGATGATGATCATAGCACCATTTTCCCTCACCCCCAAGACTACCACTCCTGCCTCCATTGCTGCCCTTGAAGCTGTCATCTTGAGAAACAACCCCTGTGAACAAGAAGCCAGCCATCTTCACTGAATGCCAACCAGTTGCCACTCACAAGGCAAGCAAGACAGCCTAGCTGAAGCAAGAAGGCATCTTGTGGGAGAGAAAGTGACTAACCACAGCTTTACCTGTTGGGGGGAGAGGTCAGTTATTTGTATCAACAAGGATAAAAACCTTAAGAATCTAAGGAATGGAATTTCAGGCAAGAGTGGGAGGTGGGGAGGTACTGATCATCGGTTTGCAAATTTCATCTTCAACTTTGAGGAATTCTAGTGGCTGCCTGATCTATCTACATAAAAAACAAGCCCTGTATAGAATATAGGGTGAAGATTCTTGGATCCTGAGTTCTGATCTGTCACTGACTCACAATGGACATTTGGGAAAATTAATTTTTAGGTGTCTGTTAACCCCCATCTAGCAAATGAGGATGGGAACCTTGAGAAGGAAAGAATCATGGGTTTTGGATCACAGGATCTAGGTTTAGAACCAGCTTTATCTCTTACATTTTTGTGACCTTGGGCGAGTGCCTCAATTTATTCCCTGGTAAAATGAAGAAGTTGGATTAGATGATCTTGAAGATCAATTCAATTCAATTTAGCAAAACATTCGCAAAGCTGAAACTATGTGCCAAGTAATATCAGCACCATCCCCTGTGATTTTATGACCTCTTCCCCTCCCTTTTTCTCAGAACATAATGAGGAATGAGGCATGAACTATTATTGGAGGTTTTGGAGGATGAGGAAGGATAAAGTAAAGAGAACAGCAAAAAAAAAAAAGTAACACAAGAATGTTGTTGAGTTGTTTCAGTCATGTCTGACTCTTTGTGTTCCCATTTTGGATTTTCTTCTCCAGCTTATTTTCAGATGAGGAAACTGAGGCAGACAGGATTAAGTGACTTGCCCAGGGTCACACAGCTAGTAAGTGTCTGAGATCAAGTTTGAACTCAGGTCTTCTTGACTCCAAGTCTGGCACTTTATCCATTGCTGC
>NW_027185761.1:23760193-23786997 GCF_028583685.1 Petaurus breviceps papuanus
ATTAAGCCCTTACTATGTGCTAGGTACTGAGATAAACTCTGGGGATACAGATACAAGCAAAAAGAAAGACAGTCCCTGCCCTCAAGGTACTTATATTTTAGTAGGGAAGACCACTTACATTCTAGTAAGGAAGCTGAAAAAGGTTGGGGGTAGGAGAGAGAAGGTACTCTGTGTGTGGGTATGATGGAGAAATACAGATGAGGGAAACAAAACAAAGAGGGTTGCTCTTTGTACATGGAGGTTCTTGGAACAGTCTTCTAATCAGAGGGAGAGACCCCCAGGGGCAGAGGTTACTTCCAAGGTATGAGTTCTAGGAGGTCCAGGGCTGAAGTGATCTTCCCAGATGAAGTGGTTTCTGAAGGCATGGTGGAGAAATCTAGAGGACTACAGCATGATGGGAAATAAAATCCCCATCACATTGTAGGATAATAATAAATGTTTTTAGATTAATTGATTGACTAATTCCTTGCTAGTTGTGTCAACCTGAATAAGTTCCTTAAGCTTCCTGACCCTCAGTTTCCTTATCTCTAAAAATGTTTTAGATCCATTTATCACAACCAGCAGAGAAATACTGAGAGGAAAGTACCTTGTGAAGCTTCAAGTGCTACCCAGTTGTGAGTCTTTGCTGTGACCTTCATTGGGTCACCTCATCCAAAGCAATTTAGCCTCATGCTCAAAGGAGAGGTCAGGGACTTTTGAATTTCCAAGTACATACTGTCTCAAACTATTTGAAAGACCTGAGTTTCCTCAAATAATTTCTGAGTTAGATTTTGGATCTCAGAACACATTTTCCCTGGAAATGATGGTATTCTTTATTTGGGTTACACTTATAATTCCAACTGCCTTCCACAATCTCACCCACTGCCTCAAAGTCATTGTAATGAAAAAAAATACATCCCAACTGATTAGAGGAGTTTTGAACTGAAGTCAGTTTGGAGACAATTGAGTCTATTTTACAGAGTGGAAAATTGAGTGGCTTGTCTAAGGCAATACTAATAGTTTGTTGAGGTTTGGGGCTTAGGGGTGCTCGAGACCCCAAAATACCAACATGCTGGGTCCTGCCAAATGAATTCAACTCAAACCTTCTCTCAGTCAAAGTAAAACAAAGTTTATTAAAGATTCGCCATAATCAGAAGAATCCTAAGGAGCCTATGTATTTGTGATGCTTGTATTAGGCAAGCTGGCCAGAACAGTCTGATACAGCCTGAGTCTGCACTAGATTGAATTTCAGCCCCTTCATGGAGGCAATATGGACATTATATACTGAAGGACTGTGGGAGGGATCTAGGGAGTGGTGTAGAGGAGGGGTTTGGGGAGGGTCTTGAGGAGGATCTTGACTACTGAGGTCAGATTCCAGGAATGGTATTAAGGGTGGGAAATAACTGAAGGCTACCTGGAAATGACTCACTAGGTTAGTTTAAGGGTAACAGATTTGGGTATAGATATTTTGATAGGATCAAGTGTGGGAAGTAGCTGGACCAAGGAGGGATAGGCTAGGTTAAGAGTAAGAGATAATTAAAGGCTTATGGCCTTAGGAGAATGCCTCATCAAATAGGAAGATTCAAGGGGGTCCCCATAACCTGTACCCCATCAGTATTACAACTGGGATCTGAACCCACATTGTATGACTCATGTTCCATTGTTCTTTCCATTATAGCACTTTGTTAGAAGAGCTGTAAAATGGAGAAAGATTGTTTAAGATGAAGAGGTAAAGGGAAACCTTTGAGGAGAACCTGAAGGGCATTTATGAGTACTTGATGAGGGTTTGATAAGTTGAAGGAATTAGTTCTAATTTCACTTCTTAACTTTTGACTCACTTTCCCCTCAATCCAAGATGCCATTGGCAATGATCTTATGCTTTTCTGCCATGACTTGGCTCAGAATTTAGCTGGCTTAAGGAAAAAGAGAGGGGGAAAGAAAGGAAAAGAGAAAAAAATGGTGGTGGTGATAGGGGGAGGAAAATAAATTTTCCTTAAATAACTGGACAAGCTGGGATAGAGGGGGAACAGAGGAAGTGGAGGAGAGAAGAACAAGGGAACAGGAATATAATTAGTACCTACTATGTGTCAGGCTTTGTGCTTGGTGCTGACTTGTAATCTCACTTGAAATGCACTCAAAGTGATATGGATGCACTAGAGAAAGATTACTTGATTCATTAGACAGCCTAGTACAGAAAGACAGAGAAAAGGAGGTGGGGACTGGACTTAGCTTATCCTAGCTCATTCCTCTCTCTCCTAGCCACTTTGGGAATGTATTCCAGTCAAATATGGCAGACAATGGTCTGTTAAATTCTGTTAAACAGAGTTTGATCTTGTACCTTTATGTACTTGCTTGTTTCATATTGGTATTCTGTGTGTGTGTGTGTGTGTGAGAGAGAGAGAGAGAGAGAGAGAGACAGACAGACAGACAGACAGACAGACAGAGACAGAGAGACAAAGTGTGAGAAAGTGTATGTGTGTGTGAAAGTGATGGGGGGGAAGGCAATAGGTTATATAGGAACTCTGAGCAATATCAATGACCAGAGTCCCTGCGATTCAGTCTGGAAAGAATTCAGTAGGCCCAAGCAGACTTGGAGTCAGTATTGTAAAAGTTTACTGTTACGCTTTAGAGCGGGCAGGGGTTCTTAGGGAACCTGCAAACTTAAAGAAGACATAGGTATAGTTTTTAAGTAGTTGAGGCAGTAAATTAGGTGTCAATTATACTAACTAGGTGAGTAAGGGTGGGATTAGGGAGGAGTTAAGAGTAGTCAGTGATTAAAGGAACATGCATTTTTAAAGTCAGCTTCACAGGCAGGTGTATTGCCCATAATTCACTGGGAAATAGCCCAAGGTGGGGCTACCTGGAGGTGTGGTTTTAGGCCTGAAACTTCACTAAGTCAGGTTATTCTCAGTCAAGGGCTGACTGAGAAGTGCTTAGTCTGCCACCCATCAGTGTCATGTCTGACAAGATGGATGTTGGGAGCCAAGGCTAACAGAGACTCAGTATGTGGATAATTGACTAAGGAGTTAACCTATAGATAGTGCGTTGCAGTATTCATAGGAGCAATAGGCCACTTTACTAAGGGGAGATAACATTTGACTAAGCTAAAATGTTTACAGATGGTTTAGTGAAGGATTCATAGGTGTAGCTTGTTATTGTTCCAAGCAGAGATAAACAATTCATGAGTTGTTGCTGGGCAGAGTGCTGGCAGGGGGAAGGGGCTGAGTTAATGCTCTGAGACTGGGGAGAGGGAAATGTGATTTTACAGACTGGTTTTACAAACTGATATTACAGACTGATGTTACAAATATAGATCCCAAGCACCCCATCAAAAGTGTGTGTGTGAGAGAGTGTATGTGTGTGAGTGCAATGGTAATGTAATTTGAATTTGAAGACCCCTTTTCGTATTGGCAAGTTAGTAAGTACTTAGTACCTTGTTTCAAGTTAAGCAAAGGTAGCAGGTTATAAAAACGAAGAGATTAAGGTTAGGGTAGCTCGAGACCCCAAAACATCAACACGCCAGGTCCTGCCGAAAGAATTTGACTCAATTCTCAGCCAAAGAAAAGTAAGATTTATTGAAAGTTCACCATATTGAGTAGACTCTTAAGGAGCCTAGGTATCTGTGATGCTTGCATTGACAAGATGGATGTTGGGAACCAAGGCTAACAGAGACTCAGTATGTGGATAAGTAAAACTGGAGAGATTGGTTAGCACGTGATTATGGAGGGTCTTGAAAGGCAGATTTAAGAATTTTGAATATGACTTTAGTTAGCAATAGGTTCCTTTGAAATATTTTGAATAGAAGAATGGCAAAGTTAGATCCATCCATAAGATTTATCTAGCAAGTGGATACAACCAATCAGTCAAGAAGCATTAATTATCTACTGTGTGGGATAGATTCCATAGACCCTTACCCAAATAAAACTCAGAGGTTTCTCCAGGTAGAAACAGAAGCTCTTTATTCTAAAGACAAGTCTTGTGAGAGTTGGGCATCATCTACTCCAGACAAGCCTGGTATAGGGAGGCACCTAACAAGAGTCTAACAAGTAGTTATATACCCTAACACAAACAATTCTAGGAAAAACCCCCAAAACCCTGAAACACCCTCCCACCACCCCTCCCATAAATCTGGACCATTAACCCATTGGTGGGATTGTATGACCTCACAGTCTACCTAAGAAACAGAAACCGGAAAGTCCCTTTTACCCAATACAAAGCCTTATAGCTATAATCATCCATATTTAGCAGAAGGGGTCTGTCATTAAAGCCCCTTGCAGGAAATAGGGAGGGGGAGAAGGGGCATACCACCTCATTTCCCTGAAATCAGGTGATTTATAAGAAAACAAAACTTAGGCCTAGGGAGGTTAAAGAACTAGCTCAAGTTTGGTGCCTGTCTCCTTTATTTTATGAGAATATTTTCACTCATCTCACTCATCTACTATTTAGTCGACAGGGATGGGATGTGGAGGCCCAGGAAACCTGGGTTGCCATCCATTGGATGATTGGATTGATTTAGGATTAGAAAGGATATCTGAGAACATTTAGTCCAAACTATTCATTTCACTGATAAGGAAACTGAGGTTCTGAGAGCTTTAGAAATGTGACCAAGCTCACATAGGTAGTATTAAGGGTGGAATTTGAACCTAGATCCTTTGACTTCAGCACCAATGCTCTTTCAATTGCTATGCTGCCTTGTTCTAGAAGACACTGGATGTGTGTGGATATTTTCCAAGTCATCCTCTCTGCCTGTGTGGAGCCTTGAACTAAGACTCAGAACTGGGTTCAAGTACCAGCTCTGTCCATGTTTCTCTTCTCTTGCCATTGTACTCCAAGATACTTTTTTTTTTTAAAGAGGAGAGGATTAGGAAAATAGAATTTAGTAGATTATAAAGGGGGCAAATGTTTTTGGAATGATCTGCCTTTGTTAGGTCTCATGCCAAGCTCTCTGCAGGCTCATTTTCCCCTCCATTGCTTTCTGCTGTTTTGTGAAGTGATATTTCTCGTAATCTGAATTCATCTGCTTTTGTAATGTTTTGCAAATGAGCTTGTACTTTTAAATCAATGTTGTCCTTGGCTGCTGTGTCTCTCCACTTGGCAAGGAGTTCAAGTGTTATCTTCTCAGCCATAGCGAATAGAAGACCCGCTGTATCTGTTATTTTGTTGATTTCCAACAAGCATTTGACTTGGCAACAATGATTCACATTTATACAACTGATTGAAGGTTTACAAAGTGTTTTCTCTACACCACCATGTGAGGTACCTACTGCTTCTTGAAATAGAACCGGCTGACACCTTTTTAAAGTAAGATCAGCTCTCCAAGAACCATAACCTAGGATGGAGTAATAGGGGGTAAGTGGCAAATTACCAAGTTTATATCAGAAGAGATCTATCTTCTGTGCACCATAACCTTTTGACATTCTCATTGAGCTGAGTCTTGGAGAGGTCGGGAGGCTGGCTGACCTTTAGCAGAGACAACAGTTGAGGAGTTCTGGATCTTGAGCAGAGGTTCTAGGACACTGCAGGATTTTCCTTTTAGGCTCTTTAATGGTGAGGATTGAGCTTTTTTTTTTTCTTGGAGGTGGGAAGGGGGTTCTCTGCTGTCCAGGTTGAAGATACAGTGAAGAGGGTTTGGTGAGTTGGGAATAAGGAAGAGATGTGGGTGAATGAGATGTATGAGTGGAATGGGAGCCATATAAAAGGTGATTTTCTGGAAGGCAAAGGAATTAGGATTGCAACCAAGAATAATGCACCCATCAAAACTGAGTATAATCCTACAGGGAAAAACTGAACATTTAATGAAATACAGGATTTTCAAACATTTCTGATGAAAATGCCAGAACTGAATAGAAAATTTGACATTCATACCAATCAAGCCATTAAAGAATTACCTTATAGAGCTAGAAAAAAATATCAAAATTTATCTGGAGGACAAAAAGATAAAAAATATCTAGGGAATCAATAAAATGTAAAGGTTGAGAGTCTACATTAAAAGGTTTTGCACAAACAAAATGAGAAGGAAAGCAGGAAACTAGGAAAACATTTTTATAGCAAATTTCTCTGACAGAGGTTTCATTTCTCAACTACATAATGAACTGAGCCAAATTTCTAAAGATAGGAGCCATTCTCTAATTGATAAATGGTTGAAGGATGTAACTAGATATAACATACTCTAAATCAGTAATAATTAGAAAAATGCAAATTAAAACAACTCTGAGATACCACCTCATTCCCATTAACTGGGCTAAGATGAAAGAAAAGGGAAATGACAAATACTAGAAGGAAAGTAGAAAAATAGGTGCATTAATACACTGTTGGTGAAACTATGAACTGGCCCAACCATTCTGGAGAATAATTTGGAACTATGCCCAAAGGACTACAAAACTATGTTACCCTTTGATCCAACAGTACCATTAGTAGGTCTGTTTCTGTAATATTAATGGAATGTAAGATCTTTTCCACCCATTGATAGACCATTAAGGGAAACTTGTTCAGGGGAAGCTTTCTAGTAGGCAGGTTTTCATACCTTTTGCTAATTCCTAATTAGGCACTGAGTCAGGAGGGTTGTGGTGCCTTCTGGCTCTGAGAAGTGCATATATACTCTGAGTTGGTATTTTGCTTTGGGGGCTCACTTACAAGAAGGCTGCTATGATTCTCTAGTTGAGATTCTGAATAGCTGTATGTCTAGAGCTCCCCAACCGCTCAGATGTAAAGATTCTCTCCATCTAGGGATGTATGTAAAGTGTATAGTTGATTCAGGCAGTTAGAGTCCTGTCTGCTGGTCTTTATTTCTCTGCTTGTATTTTTTCTGTTAGTATGTTCTCTGAAGTTTAGGATACTAACTTTTCTCCTGAACTAGTGAATGTAATTAAAAAAAGATCATTGACTCCTTAAACAGCTATCTTTCCTAGTAAAGCAGATCTAAGAACCTGTGCTAGCAGCCATCCTGAGTATGCCAGTGTGGTTGTTGCTACAGCATCCCAAATAAATCAAAAAGAGGAAAAAGGACCTATTTGTACAAAAAAAAATTTGTAGCAGCTCTTTTTGTGGTTGCAAACAGTTGGAAACTGATGGATGCCCATCAACTGGAGAATGGCTCAACAAATTATGGTATGTGAATTGTACAGTAAGAAATGATGAAGAGGATGGCTTCAGAAAAACCTGGAAAGACAAATGAAATGACGCAAAGTGAAGCAAAGAGAACCAGGAGATAATTTTACACAGTAACAGCAATATTGTAACAATGATCAACTGAAAAACTTAGCAACTCTGATCAATACAATGATTTATGTAATTTCCAAAGGACTCATGGTGAAAAATGTTATCCAGATACAGATCTGATGGACTGTGAGTGTAGATTGAAGTATATTGTTTTTCTCTTTATTTTTCTTGCTTCACCCACCTCCAGAAGGGCTAATGTGTAAATGTTTTGTATTATTTTATATGTATAATAGCTATATTTTTTGCCTTTTCAATGATTGGATTTCCTACATCATCAAATCATTGGACCTTCTCTCCTGCTTGGTCCCTCAGTTTTATTAAAGATGTCCCATCCTCATGAAATGTTAGTTCATCCCTATGGAATGCAAGCACCTTGGGAGCAGGGACTGTTTCATTTATACTTTTTATCTCCAGTACCAAACACAGTGCCTGGCACATAGGACATGCTTAATAAATGCTTTTTGGTTGATAGATTGGTTGATCTTCTGAGTAGATGCCTGTGGCTCATCTCTTTTTTAATGAAATGAATCCTATATTTTGTCCTCCGCAGGCAGGCATCAGAGAAGGAATGCCTGGAATTACAGGAGGACTTTATTCAAGACTCAGTTTGACAGTCTTCAAAAAGTATCCCCCCCCACCCCAACAACCCTTGGCAAGGCTAGTAATTTTACAGGAGCTTTTCCCTGAGCCTTGAGGGGAAGAGGGATGGACAAACATGGGACAGGAGGGTCCCATAGTGTAGTCCTATTTCAGAAGAGCTAAGTAGTTCAGTCCTACAGATGGATGGAAAAGTGATTAGTGAACACTAGTTCAAGAGGGTGTTTCAGCTCTCATGGAACCCTACTTCTTAGGGGTCATATAAGATCGCAAATGAGGAAAGTGAGGACCAGAGAAAGGCAGAGTCCTGTTCAAAGTCATACAAGACGGTAGTGACTAGAGCTCAGGTCTCCTGCAAACTTTTACTTTAGTGAACTGTCACATAAATGTTGCTTCTCTGGTGAAATATTTAATTTCTCCAAACAGTCTCACTAAGCAACCTTTGTCTGGGGGCTAGGGGCCTCTGCTAAGATCTCAAACTATCCTGTGCCCTGCTCTTAGTGCTTGGCTGAGACACTGCTTAGAGTCAGTCATTGTGGCTGTGGAAAGCTGTCCCTTAAGTGCATGCTTCCTCCTGGTCTTGATTTTGAAATACACTTACTAGGGGTAGAAAGATCAGAGAGAAAGAGACAATACTATACCCCACTCTCTAGTACAGGAGCTCATAACCTTGGGTCCTTAAACTTGGGTTTAAAAAAAATTTTAATAACTTTTTCAATGTAATTGGTTTACTTTGTAAGCTTAAGTATTTCATTTTCAATTAATCAATCAATAAAATCAATTAATAAACATTTATTAAGAGTTAATTGTATGCCAAGCATTGCGCTAAATACTGGGGATCCAAAAAGAGGTAAACGACAGTCCCTGCTCTCAAGGAGTTTACAATTTAGTGGAGACAAATATATACAAATCAAGCTATCTATTGGATAAATAGGAAGTAGCAGAGGGAAGGCACTGGAATTAAGAGGGGTTGCTTTTAAGAACTCACCCCAAAGGGGTCTGTGACAGCCTACTGCTCTAACAGAGTTCTTAGTCTCTAACCCACAATCCCCTCCTGCTCCTTCTAGGAAATAGATTACTGGAGGGAAATGAGAGATATGATTAGTAAGTCAATTAACTAGCATTTTTTTTCAGGGAGCAGTGGAACAGGAAAGGCCTCTTCTTTTCTTGAGATGCCTTTTTGAAGGTGACTTGAGCTGCCCTTTTGAAGGCAGCTGGGGTTCCGAGAGGCAAGAGTGAGGAGAGAGAGAGAGCTCTGAACATGGAGACTGGAAATGTGACGTTATATACCCACAGCAGCAAGGAGCCCAGTTTGTGTGAATCTCTCACCCCCTTCCTTCATTCTCTTTTCGAAACACTGAGGCTGAGGTTTCCAGAATTTTTAAGTGTTACTCATTTGGAAGAAAGCTGACTGGGAACTCGTGCATTAGGGAGGGGGAATCACCTCCGGCACAGCTGGCTTTCACTTCAGTCTGCCCTCCTGACTTCTTGCTCCCTAAGTCCCTGGCATTCCCTCCACTTCCCCCAAGCACCACCTCCCGTCCCCCTCTTCTCTTCCCCTCCTTCTGGCTTCCCTCTAATGAATTAGTAGAAACTTCTTCCTCTTTCAGAGAATCCCAGTTGCCTTCAGATACAAAGAGGCTCATCAGTTGCCATAACAACACCCACCAGCCTCCATCCATCACTCTGATGTTTATTTCTGTTTAGACAATGGATCTGGGCTTGGGGGGTGGGGGGTGGGTGAAGAGCATCCTGAGTTCCTTTGGTATGGATGCAATGACTTGCTGCTCCTGGCTTCTAAGGAAAGGATTCAAGTGTCTTGGTGTGTTAAAGGTCCAGTCTGGGGCCTCTGACCTCATCCAGAAGACATTACCTTCAGGGATTCTTGCTTCTTAGTAAACCTTTCTCCATCACTGCTCTGGGCTGGCATCAGAGGACCTGGTTAGAATTCTGCTTCACCTTGCTCCCTTTTACACACACAGCCCCAGTTCCATGCCTTTGGACTGCCTTGTTCCCCATGCCTGGTTCTCCCAGCTGTCACTATCTTCCCCTTTGAGATTACTTTCTATTTACTTTTTTTCCATATTGTGTATGCATCTAGTTACTTACAAGTTGTTTCCCCACTAAAATGTGAGGCAGGGATGATTTTTGTACTTTTTTGTATCCTTAGCACTTAGCACGGTGCCTAACTCATAATAGGTGCTTAATAAATATTTGTTGGTTAACTGTGTGACCTTGGCCAGGTAATTTAACCCCTTTGGGCCTCAGTTTCATCATCTGTAGAACAGTGGTTCAGTGATAACTGCTAAGTTTTCTTCTGGCTCTAAATGATCCTACCAATCCTACTGGAGCCATAGAGGATTCTCTACCAAGGGTGGGGAACCTTGCACCCTTAAGGCCACATGTGGCCTTCTAAATCCTTATGTGTGGATTTGGTCACATGTGGCCTTAAAGCTGAAGGTTCCCTGCCCTTGTTCTAGACATTCTTTGGAGCCTTAGTCTACTCAGCTTCCCAGATTTGGAGATTTGCTCTCCATCCCCAGGTGCTTGGGTCTCTTGCCTTGATGCTGCTAGTATTTCTTGACACTCATGCTTCTTTTTTCTCTACCCACTCTCACCACATGTCCCACTCTTAAGTGTTTGTTTCCTAGGGGTTATTTACAAAGAAAAAGAGAACATACACCTTCCAAAAAATGCAGAAGAGGACGGTAATGAGAAAAGCCAAAGAAGAAATCATGCTGTAGTGGGAAGAACTTTGAACTTGGAATCAGAAAGCATGCTTTCGAGTCCTAGCTTCACTTTTTCCTAGGTGTGTAACCACGAGTGAGTCTCTTAACCTCGATTTCCTAATTTTTTTGTTTGTTGTTTTGTACTTAATTTTTTAAAAAAGGAACAATGACACAGAGGGATGTCTTGACTTGTATGTGAATTGGATTTAAGTGAGGCAGAGCTGTGCAAAGTTGTCAGCCTCACTTTATCCTCCTGAGTCATCAAAGTCCATTGGCAAGACAGAAGTCAGGATGACTAGTGATGGCCCAGCATAGAGTGGATGACCTTGGCATCTTTGATATCTGACCAAGCTCTAAGCACTTCCACATCATGTACTTCAGCCATTTTCATGGCTCTTGGAACAAATTATTCTCATCTGCCCATTCTGCCAGGGAAAGTCTTCCCATGCTTGGGGTAGACATCCCCTAAATCACTGACTGGGAGGGGAGGACTAGATGATTTCTAAGGTCTCTCCCATCTTTAATGTGATTCCATGTTCTGATTCCATGCCCTGTCTCAGTTGGAGTGGCACTGAAGCTTTTGAACCTAAAAAAATCTTTCCTTCTGAATTTTTATTGACATCTTTTGATTTTACTCCATCATTTCTGAATATATCCTTTAGATTTCCCTCACCCATTGAGCCCCTCCTATTTTGAAGATTTTAAAGAGAAAAAGAGCAGCTCACCAAAAATAATCGAGGCATTAACTAAAAGGGATAGTATATGCAATTGAATTTAATTCTTTATTTTATTTTTTTTTTGCTTTTTGGAGGGCAATTTGAGTTAAGTGACTTGCCCAAGGTCACACAGCTAGTAAGTGTGTCAAATGTCTGAGGTCAAATTTGAACTCAGGTCCTCCTGACTCCAGGGCCGGTGCTCTATTCACTGTGCCACCTAGCTGCCCCTTGAATTTAATTCTTAAGCAATGTCTTATAGGCCTAGCTTGGTCCATGATTGTCCATGCAACAGTTTCCAGCTTCTTCAAGGCCCTAATAAAATAGCATCCCCTGCCTGAGATCCCAAACCCATTTGGAAACTTGCTGACTTCAGCTCACTGGGTCAAGCTCATTCATCTCTTCTGTGTCTCTTATTCCCCCTTGGCCCAATCAAGAAACCTACTGAATAAAGAGCTCATTCATTCATTCATTCATTTATTCACTCATTTATTTGTTTATATATTTTTGCTTTTTGAAGAGGGGAAGGCAGGGCAATTGGGGTTGTGGCTTGCCCAATGTCACACGGCTAGCAAGTGTTAAATGTCTGAGGCTGGATTTGAACTCAGATCTTCCTGACTCCAGGGCTAATGCTTTTTTCACTGTGCCACCTAGCCACCCCCAAGAGTTGATTTTTGAGGTTCCATCCATATTGTTACTTTTCAATTTAGCTCACCAAGCATCTATCTTTCATCTGCCAAAAGTAAGGGAGGAAACAGATAGAATGATCACAAAATGGTTTGCCCATCACACTAAAAGTCTCAGAAATGCAACTTGACACACAGGTTACTGTAGCACCCTAGCAGGCTGCTAGCACATGTTCTTAGATCTGCTTTACTAGGAAAGATAGCTGTTTAAGGGGTCAACAATCTTTTTAAAATTACATTCAGGGGAAAAGTCAGCACCCTGAACTTCAGAGAAAATACAAGCAGAGAAATAAAGACCAGTAGACAGGGCTCTGACTACCTGAATCAACTATACACTTTAGATACATTCCTGCATGGAGAGAGCCTTTACATCTGAGCAGCTGGGGAGCTCTGAACATCCGGCTCAGAATCTCCACAGGGAATCAGAAGATCCTTCTCATAAGGGAGCCCCCAAAGCAAAATACCAACTCAGAGTATATACACACTTCTTAGAGTTGGAAGGATCACAACCCTCTGACTCAGGGCCTAATTAGGAATTAGGGAAAAGTGTGAAAGCCTTCCTACAAGGAAACTTCTCCTAAGGAAGCTTCCCTTAATGGGCTCCACTAGAGGCCTATTAATGGCCAGGGAAGATCTTACATTCCATTAACATTACAGTTACCCCCTCCAAATTTCACAAAAGAGAATTCCTTTCCTTAAACAGGATCAGCCACTGGCCAAATTCATTTGCATGGGGAAGACCTCAGATCTGAGTCTTAGCTCTTTGCAAAGGAGAAAAAGCAGTAAGAGGAGGAAGAGAAAGAAAAGGAGAAAAAGAAGGAAGGAGGAGAACAAAGAAGAGGAGGGAAGGAATGACTCAAAAATACTAGAGAAAGATAGGGACATTAACCAGCCAAAGTCCTGCAAGAGGAAGACAACCAGGCTTGTGAAGGGATTAAAATCTTTGTCATACAAGAGTGAATTACAGAAGTGGCTATGCTTAGTTTGGATAAAAGAAGACTTAGGGAAGGTAGCTAGGTGTCACAGTGGACAGAGTCAGGGCTTGGGATCAGGATGACCAGAATTCAGCTGTGTGATCCTGAGCAAGTCTTCTGCCTGCCTCAGTTTCCTCAACTGTAAAATGGGTATAATAGCACTTACCTTCTAGGGTAATTGTGAGGATCAGATGAGATACTATTTGTAAAGCATTTAGCACACAGTTCCAGGCACATAACAGGTACTTAATAAATTCTTGTTCACTTTTGTCCACTTAGGGAAGGCTTTTTTCATCTTTCAATTGTTAGTGGCCTCCCTCCCTAAGTACCATGTATTTTAACTACCTTGTATTTATTCTGTATATTTTTGTCTATCTGCATGTTGCCTCTCATAGAGCATAAATTCCCTGAGATATAAATTGTTTCCTTTTTTTGTTTGTTTTTCTAGAGTTTAGCATGGTGCTAGCACACAGTAGGTGCTTGTTGATCGACTAATCAAAGGACATAATTATAGTCTTCAGACTTGAATATAGTCAGGCTGTCTGGGTTTAAATCCTGGCTCAATTACTTATTACTTGTGTAACTGAGCAACTCACATGCCTTCTCTGGGCCTCAGTTTCTCCATCTGTAAAATGAGAAGATGATGCAAGATGATGTAGAAAATAAAGAAGAGTTTCACAAACAAACTATGTTGTTTGTGAGGATGATTCTGTCACCAATAGGTGAACATTACAGGAGGATAGATTTGACTGTAAGATATTGAGAATTATCCTCCAGTGGAACAGGTGGTGAGCTCTCTATTGCTGGAGCTATTCCAACAGAAGCTGAAGAACTGCTTGTTGTAATGGAGGGTACTTCTTCAGGTGGGAAGGATGGGCCAGAAACTGTCTAGTCCCTTTACAACAGTAGGGACAGAAGAACTTAGGATTTCACCAAATGAGTGGTGATGTCTAAATAGCTATTTTAGTCCTGCCCTGATGGAGACAAATCTGATTCTGCAGATCCAAAACAGGAATGAAATGGACTATTACAAGGCTTCCTGGAAAGGGAGAGAAACCACATCTATTTCAAGTCTTTATCGGCAGTGTTCCTTCTCCCCATCGTTAAGGTGGCATTTCTGACTTTGGGAGACTCTGACTTTGGAAGACCTTAACATCCTATGGAAATAGTTGCTATAATTATGTTGGGGGCGAGAAGGGACAAAGCATGGAAAATGACTCGCCAAGAAGAACAATGAAAGGGTTTCTTTTTTTTTTTGCTTCATGCTCCTTTCTCCCCCTACCCCCTTGTCCCAATAAACTTGGCAGCCTCAAGTATGGTTGCTTCCCCACTGTGCGCTGCTAGCTACAGGCTTGTCACAGCACTGCTAGTGCTTAGTAACCTGGGAATGACTGACACTGGAGAGCTGCCTGGCTGGAGTCCAGTGGTAAGGCAAGCCCTTTTCTCCCCATTCAAGATAAACAAAATCAGGAAAGGGAAAATAATCCTTGTCCACCATTCAGATTTTCCAGGTACATTGGGGTTGATGTTTCTAGGAAATCTTACTTCGTGTATCAGACTGGCTCCATGTGTTACCTAAGAATCTCAGTGGCTCCAATTAAGTGATGATTCACCAAAGGTGGGGGAGTATTCCTCATCCCCTTAGTTTGTGGAAAGAGAGAAGAGGATATTGAGGGGAAAAGGAGAATGATGCTCATCCCCAGCTGAGTTCTGAGGCTTTTTCCCTCGTTGTTCCTCCCTGGTCCCTGGGCTTTAGTTTCCTAATCCATAGAATGAAGGAATTGGACTATAGATGATCTCTAAGGAACTTTCTCTTTTTTTCACTTAGTATGTCTTGTTTTGTATTACCTTTATTTTTGGCTCTTCTGTTTGTTCTGTTAAATGCTTCATCATAGGGTGAAGAGGATCCCTTGTTCTCAAAAGCCTATGCCACTGGAGGTCTGGCAGGTCCTAATAAGCCAGAAAAGCATTGAATGCTAGCTTGGAAAGAGACCCTGTGTCTGCTCTCCAAGGAGCAGCTTGGCCGAGTTGGGAGATGCTTATCACCAAAAGGCAGGCCATTAGAAGATGAATTTTTCAGACATAATACACAGAGACCATCTTCTAAGGTGTTGCCAATCTTCATTGGTAGAGGCAGTACCTATCCTGATGCAGTGTTAAAATATGTGAGCCATATTCTATTAATGATGATAGCTCCCATTTAGAAAGACTTTAAGGTTCACAGAGCATTTAAATATATTATCTAATTTGATCCTCACAACAACCCTGTTAAATAGGTGCTATTATCCTCATTTTACAAATGAGACTGAAAGAGTTTTAGTGATTTACCAGAAGGGATGAGGGAGAGACATCAATAATAAATATATAGATGTTTTATCTAAACTTTGTCTTTCCCTAGTGCCCATCAGTCACTGAACATGACTTGGTAGATATTTAAATTAAGTTGCAGACCCATTAAAGACCTTAGCTTGAAAAGGCCAAGGTTCCCTACTACATCCTGGTCCATCTCCTGTTGTCCTGATCATATCTGGCCACTGGACCCAGATGGTTCTGGAGGAGAAAGTGAGTCTGGTGACTTTGCACAGCCCTTCCTCACTTAAATCTAATCCACTTGCTTGTCATGACATCATGTAATGCCATGCACAGAAGCTTTCCAGAAGAACTGCTACTGTGAACAGCTTTTTTTAAGGTTCTGATTACTCAGTATAGTCATCACTCTATTCCATAACAAAAGCAAAACATGGAAAATCAAGGTACAGCATTCACAATATTATAACAATTATCACAGAAAATCACAATATAATATTCACAACATAGTCTCAAAGTAAAATAGTCACTCTTAAGTTAACTCAATTAGTCACTTATCAGTAGTCTCAAAGTACAATAGTCAAAGTCTTCCACTCATGGGGCAAAGTCTTGATTAACTCAATCAGTCACTTATCAGTAGTTTCAAAGTGCAATAGTCAAAGTACTCAAAGTACAATCAATCACTTATTCAGCAAAGTCTTACTAAGTATCATACACAAAACCCTCCACCCCTTAGGTCACTAGTAAACTATAATTCCACAATCAGATTCCCTGGATCCCATTCCATGGTCCCAGATTCTACCTGGATTCACCAGACTGTCACCTGGGTTCAATGGCAGACAGCTCCCAGTTCCTTGACCAGCTCTCTGGGCAGGTCCTACTCCATACTGGCGTTCACAGTGTCTGGTCTATGTCAGCTCCTTCACCATTTCTGCTCCAGGGAATTCAAGGCTCAACCAAGCCTCAAACAAACAAAGTCTCAGCATCCCAGTCATGCTTCAGTCGCCTGAGTTCCTGGCTCCTGGGCTCCGGGGCTCCTGTCTCCAGATCCTAACTCTGGGCTCTGGGCTTCTGGGATCCTGTTCAGAAGAAGCTCCACCACCACAAGTTTTCAGGACTCAGTTCTTCGTTCTTCTGTAGCTGTTCTGCCACCAGATCTCAGTCTCAAGGAAATTCTGACTGTGCCTCTCTGGGGCTTTTCTTATATGCATAGTATTACCTACTTCCTTCAGCCAACCCCTTCCTGTTATGTCAGGAACAGGAGACAGGAGTTCATACCTTCTGTTTCCCCAACAGAGGCTTGATCAGTTATTAAATGCTATGTACCTGCTACCTTTGCCAACACAAAGGGATCTTCAGATTCAAAATTACATTACCATTACATGTCACCTCCCTGATGTCATGGTCCTCTTCAAGAATGAAGGACAAACAACAGTAACAACAAAGAACTTTCTAGCTATGAAAAGAAAGCACAGTGCTTGGTATATGGTAAATACTTAATAAATCCTTATTGATTGATTGATCTATCTATTTATATGTTTATCTGTCTACCTGCATAACCAATAGTAGAAAGACTCCAGAATTTTGAATCAAAAGATGAATTCCAGATTTACTCTTGACTAGAGACCTTCCTTTGGGACTTAACTTTCTTCCTGATTTGTGAGTTGCCACTCTGTCTAGCTGGCCCTAGTCATACTTCTCATGGAGAGATCGATCAGCTCCTATACATTTCTCATTCTCCAAATTTCTAGCTCTGGAACCATAATGAAACCAATACTGCCATTGGTATCAGAAAGATTATGTCAGTTTATCTATGGCTCCCCTTGCCAGCCTTGTGACTTCCTCAAATGAAACACCCCTTTATATAGGTTGTCTCTCCCTATTAGAATGTGAGATGCCTGAAGGGCAGAGCTTCTCTCACTTTTGTGACAATTTTTTTTGTGAGATTTTTGTGTTTGTATCTTCAGGTTTGGTACATAGGAAGAATTTGATCAATGTTTTTTATTTATTCATATGAATAATCTGAAGAAATAGAGGAGAGACCATTCCAGACTAATAGGACTATGTGAAAAGAGCATAGGTGAGGTGGTACCCACAAAAAACATACGTGCTCAAAGGATTACTAGTCTGGAGGTTTATTATTCAGGTGCAGGTAAGCACCATGGGTCTCTTGCTTGATGGTTCCATGAACACGCGAGAGTGAGTCAAGCATACAGTGGGCTAGGTATCCCATCAAGACCCCAGAACTACTGGATCTCTGGCCTTATGGTTGCCTGGACTGCAATCTCTCCCAGTGGACAACAGTGGATAGAATGCTGCTCCTGGAGACAGAAAGACCCAAGTTCAAATCTGATCTCAGACATTTACTAGCTGTCTGACCCTTGACAAGTCACTTAACCTCTGTTTGCCTCAGTATCCTCATCTATAAAATGGGGATAACAATAGCTCCTACCTCACAAGATTGTTGTGAAGATAAAGTGAGATAATTGTAAGCGCTTAGCATGGTGTCTGGCACACAGTAAACATTATATGAATATTAGTTTCTATAATTATTATCATTATTAATCACAAGGGTACTGTGTTTGGAAAAACTTGCTAACCTTTCATACCTTTGTTAGATGAAGTTTGGTAAGTGAATAGTTTGTCAGCCTTGCATTGTAATAGTAAATGTAGCTAACTGGATCAGTATATGAGCACATCCTGCCATAAGTGGGTCAATGGAATGTCATGCTGAAATGTTCTGTTAGAGGAATAAGTAGCAAGTTGGCAATATGGGATGGAACACAGTGTGTGAAAGGTAATAATGTACAATGAACCTGGAAAGGCAGGCTGGTGAAGATTGTGAAGAGCTCCATGTGCACCAGACCCCCCCCCCCCCGCCCATTACACCCAGATAGTTGTATTAACATTCTTCCAAACAGTCTGATGCCATAACTAATGGGCATCCTCAACTCAGAATGAGGAAAGTAATAATCCCACTGTATTCTTTTCTGGTCAGATCTCATGTACAGCAACAGGATCTGTTTAACACCTAGGAGGTGTTAAAAAAAGACCCGTCAGCTTTACTTCTTTTTTTTGCCATTTTTGACCTCTTCATCTTCAGCTGTGGAGTTATGAGATCCATTGGAGAGTTCAGTCATATATGACTCTTCATGATCCTACCTGGCATTTTCTTGGCAAAGATACTGGAGTAGTTTGCCATTTCCTTCTCCAGATCATTTTACAGATGAGGAAATTGAGACAAACAGGGTTAAGTGACTTGCCCAGGGTCACTCAGTTACTAAGTGTCAGAGGTCAGATTTGAACTCAAGAAGATGAGTCTTTTGACTTCAGGACTGGCACTCTGTCCCCTGTACCAACTAACTCAATGGAGAGATCTTCTTGAGCCATGGAGTCTTTCTTCTCTGAGGCTATATGGTCCCCAGAAATGGTTCCTCTTTGGCCTTTTTCTCCTTCCCATTCTAGGTGAAGGAAATGGAGTTTTTTTTTTTGCCTTGGTCAGGAGCGGGAGCCACATCAATCCAAGAGTCAAAATCAAGACTAAGTTTAGCAGTCAGTGTAGCATTGATGCTCCAAGGAGTAAAGAGTGATATTTAGGAGTGACCTTTGGGGCTCAAACCCAGTGGAAGAATTAGTCTAGCAGTTATGGCATGTCTCAAAATGGAGTTGGGCACACCAGTGCTTTATAGGCATTGAACTAGCTTTCAAACCTAATTGGCCTTTTCTCTCCTTTCTCCCTAGGCTAAGGTGGTATAGGGGGTGTTATGCCCTTGAGGTGTTGGGAGAAATGTTCGTGTATTTATTCTAGAATATCTTTGGGGTAAATGTTCCTTTGTAAAAGCTATCTAATATCAAGTAGTTTAATGGTATTGGGGTTAGAAGAGCATAGGGAGTGGGGACTCAAGTTGTTGGCCATAGAGGCAACACTCGGACCCCTCAGGGTATCTGAGAAACCTGAGGAGCAGACATAATTGGCTTGACCCTGAGAGAATGAGGCCAGAGAACACACATGATGTAAGTCTGGGTGAGGGAAGGAAATCTGGTGGAATGGAAGCCCGGTTCTGAAACCTTGAGGAAGAAGAGTGACCTACTCATCAGTGATTCAGTTCATAAAATATTTATTAAGGTAGGCACTGTGCTAAGTTCTGGGGTTACAAAGACAAAAGCTAGATAGGATTGGCCCTCAAGCTAATATTCTTTGGGATGGATGTGCAAAGATGAGGACCTGGAGAAGCTCAAATGGACTGATTCTCAGTGGAGGCTAGAGTGTCGACCTTTGGTCAATCAGTCAATGAGCATTTATTAAGTGCTTTCTGAACCTTAGGCCCTGTGTTAAGCACAGATGATACAAAGGAAAGCAAAAACGAACACACAAACCAGGGTCCCTGCTCTCAAGGAGCTCACATTCTAAAGAGGGAGACAACCTGAAAACAGCCACATACATATAAGACATACTGTATGCACAGAGTGGATACAAGGCAACCTCAGAAGGAAGGCAGTAGCAGTGGGGTGGGGATGGGGGGGGATTGGGAATCCCCACCCTTTGTGAAAGGTGGGATTTGAACTGAATCTAGATAGAAGTCAGGAAAAGCAGGAGGCTGAAATGTTAGGAGGAAGCAAGGCATATATACCAACCCTCTCTTACTGGCTCAGGGTGCAATGGGGCATGAAAGGAGTAGCCAGTACTGAAGAAAGTGGTATAAAGTGTGATGAAGGGTCAAATGAGTTTTATTTTTCTTTTTAGGTGATCTCTAAGCACTCTTCCAACTCTAAATCTTATGATACAGGGATTGTTCCTTAGTAATTTTTACTGGGGTGAAGGAAATCAGGGTTAAGTCACCTAGTAAGTATCTGAGGCTGGATTTGAACTCAGGTCCTTCTGACTCCAGGACTGGTGTTCTATCCACTTGGCCACCTAGTTTCCTTTTCCTAGTTCTTTCTTGTCCCAAAAATTCTCATGGGATCACACCTGTTTTATAGCAGGAAGAGTCTTTAGGATCTTATCTTTAGTCTAATCCTCTCATTTTACAGATGAAGAAACTGAGGCCCAGGGACATTTAGTGATATCCTTGAAGTTAAAAAAAGAAGCAGTAAATAGAAGAGGATATGAACCTGGATCCTTTGTTTCCAAATTCATTGTTTCCGCTGCTTCTTGACTCCATCCAATTCAAGTCCCAGGAAACAAAACAAAGCAAAACAAATTCCCCCAAAACATTATGTAGAGGATAGCCAGTTTATCTCTCTCTCTTTCTCAGTTTCCTAATATGACAGCATCTTCTTTATCAACTTTATTCTCATTATTCCCCAAAGGCACTCATTCCATTGTGCTACTGTTTTAGTGTTGGAATTACTGAGAATTTGCCTGGCCCAGCCAAGTCAGCTAATTCTGATTGCAGTGAATCCCCCTGGGGACACCTTCTTGGAATGAGAAATGAGATCTTCAAAGTTATAGGAATTTACTTTGCAGAGTGCAGGCTTCCTCCTTTTATTTAGTTTATTGTAAAGGAGAAAAGTCACTTTTCTGGAAGTCACTGAGTCACACCCCAGTGTAGGTGCCAAGAAGCCTGGGATGGCTTAGGAGGGGTCAGGACTGGGAGTCTAACTAGACATCTGGGCTCTGTCTGGCACTTTAGTGACAAGCAGGACAATGCAATCTAGGCGTGCTGGGTCCGAAGTCACAGATGGTAAGGGTGTAACTCCTATCTGACAACAAGCTTAAGCCATTGACCAACCAGAAGGAGTAAGAGCCGTGTATAATTGGTGTATAATGCTAGAAGAAAAACTTTCCAGGATCAAAAGACCCTGCTCTGCATTGCTTTCACCTGAAGCAGAGGAAGTGTGGCTAATGGCCCCCATGATAAGAGAATGGTTATTGGCCCCAGTCAATCTTCCCCTCCTCCATCTGCTTCCTCCTCCAAGGTTTCCTGACTTTTCTTTGATTGGCTTCGGACTCATTGCTCCTGTATCCAGACCATCTTTCCTGTGGTAAGCCCCAGTGTTTGTGAAGAAGCTTAAGAATTTCTGACTTTTGACCTTGCAATTACTTACTGATTACTTGAACCTCTGGAATGGGCATTACATATGGATTGTGGTCCTTTTCCCCAGGCTTATTGACTCTCTCCCATTCAATAACCAGGCAAATTCCCAGCACACAGAGTCCCCCACCTCCCCCAAGCTTCCCTTTCCATGTCTAGAGGGGCCAGGGTCATCATAGCAAATGCTTTAATACTTGGGAGAGTCTGGGCAATCTGTCATAGCAATCTACTTTCTCCAGGGCTCTAGGCACAACCTAGTCTTGCCTTTCAACCTGTGAAACAATGGGAAAAAAAACTCATCATTACTCAACAAAATGCTCTCTTTCCCATGGCCTCTCTAGCTTGCAGGTTTGTTGACTATAATGACACCTGACATTTATACAGCCCTTAAGATTTGTAAAGTGAGGTAATTTTAGTATTATCATCCCTAGTTTACAGATGAGTAAACTGAGACCATAAGCAATTGGTACACTGAGTATATGAGGTAGGATTTGAATCCAGGCCTTCTTGGTTCTGTGTCAAGGAGACTATTTATGGATATTCAAGGATACTAGACCTCCCTGACTACTAAAATCCTCCACTTTTCTTTGGCATTTTCATATCCATTCTTTGGCACTGCCTGAACTTTGGTATTCTTGGAAATGGTAACATCCTGTGGCCCTTTGGCTTCTCAGCCCTATCTCTTCAGCTGACTTATCTGTCAATGCCAGATCTCTCCAAGGTCAACATCTCATTCTTTGAGTCATCACCAAAAGAATACTTTTTGTGAGGCAATCTCCAAAATGAAGCTTGAGTGTAGCTCACATCTCGTTTTTCTCTAAATGTGGGCAACAGGGCTCTGTACAACTTCTCAGCATTGCCCAAGCCTCCACATTTGCTCTAGTCTCAGTGTTCTTGATGTTTCCACTAGGGGTATGGAAGAGCACCAGTCCCACCCTACTCCCACCCATTTAGGGAGAGGCCTGAAGACTCCCATCATGTTTGGTAGATTGGAAGAGAAGAGAGTGGGAGACGGCAGGTCACAACTCTTAAAGATGACTTGAATCATCAACTCTTCCTGCTCAACAGCCCAATAAAGGGATTCCTTGGTCTGGTGCTTTATAAATGTTGATTGATTGATTTCAAAGAGCAAATCCCTTCAGTTTTGACTTAAATGTTTCCCTTCAACCCCTGGACATGGAGGTTTAGTGACTTGTACTAATTCAAGATGGGAGTTGGGTGGTGGAGGTGGTGATGGGGATATCTGGGGTACTGATGACTGGTGGGGGCAGGGTGTCTAGGGTACTGATGGTTAGTTGAAAATCAAACTCCCCAGTGGTGGAGAAAAGGTCCTTTAGGGGTTCCTGCAGGCCTTACTTTGGCAGAATGACTTAAGGGGATTTGAGCTTCTCAGGGGCTTTTTGGTTTAGTGGGCTGGTTGGCTACTGAGGTCTTTGAATGCTGGACAGTAATTTTTTCCTTCCTGGTACTTAGCTCTGAGTCTGACACACAGTGCTGAATATATGCCTGTTGACTGACTGGGAGAAATGCTAAGATAAATAAGTTAGTCTCTGCCTTCAAGAATCTTACAGTTTAGTGTTTTTGTTTGGTTTTGTCTTAAATACTGACTGTGGGTTGTTGATCCTGGGCCCAGAGGTGCTACTCTTACTTGGAAAGAGGTCCAAGAACCGAAGGTGAACCTTTCCTTGTTAGGTTAAGGGAAGAGGTGCTGGGATAATAGCATCACAGATGTACAATCTACACGTTTCTTAATTATTCAATGAGCATTTATTGTCCCTCTGTGCCAAGCACTGTGCAGGTGCAGGGGATGCAAATAGAAAGAATGAAACGTTCAAAAGCTTTTTTTCCATAGTCCAACAGTAAGAGTTCTGAACCTGTTAGAGTTGAACTGGACGTTGAGCCCAATGGCTCTCCTTTCCCTCCCCTGACACCCCACCCTTTTATCCCTCCAATAATAATGATTAAAAAACACTTTAGACAGAACTAGAATATGCAGATATCTCCTAAAATTATTATCCCTACTTGCAAAGGGTTTGTATTCTAATGTGGGAGATAAGCACATGTAAAAATATATAAAGCATATACACACACATACATACATCCAGACACACACACACACATATTTTGTTGTTGTTCAGTCATTTCAGACTCTCCATGGTCCCGTTTGGGGATATTGGAAATATTGGAGTAGTTTGCCATTTTACAGGTGAGAAAACTGAGTCAAACAAGGTTAAGTGACTTGCCCAGGGTCACACAGCTATTTGAGGCTGGGTTTGAACTCAGGTCTTCCTGTCTACAGGCCCAGCACTCTAACCACTGCCCCACCTAGCTGCCCACCTATACATATACTTAGTAGTTACAAACAAGGTGGTTTAGGAGGGAGGACACTAGCTGTTGTGGGATCAGGGATGGAGTTTTGCAAAAGAGGTGTCTAACAAGCAATGGGATTTGCAAAGGAATCAACTGAGACTAAGATTAGTTGACTTTCTCAAGGTGTCATAACTCAGGAGTAGAAGAGCCTGGATTTAATTTAGGTCCTCTCACTCAAAGTCCCAGCTCTGTTTCTAGTACACTGGCTTATTTATGCTCTGGGCCGTTGTTTACCGACTCAAATACTTGAATCTGATGGGTGTGAGTCCTCTTTCATTTGGGATAGGCCAGAATACTTGAATTTGATGGGTGTGGGTCAGTCAGAGTAGCAACATGTCCAAGTAGATTCAGAAACCACAGGGGAATGGAAATAATGGACAAATTAGCATTTGATGACTCCACCTCCTGGGATTCCTCCACCCAGGCAGCAATGGGTAGATACTGAGCTCTGTGTACTGTGATAAAGCTTCAAGTAGGTCCAGAAGTGCTCTGGATTGTGAGACCTGGGGCTGTACACACACACACACACACACACACACACCCATAACAATAATAGGTGAAATATAGAAAAGCCTAAAATAGGAGCCAAAAAAAAATTGGTGAGACGTAATTTGATTTTTTTTTAACTCAACAAAGTCTTTTCTCAGCTTTTCCTGGGCAAATGTACTCAACTGAGGGAGGAATAAATAACCAAGTTTTCATTCAATGTGGTAGATAATTTAAACATCACCTAGATAATTTAAGATCATTCAAAAGATCTTTTTCTATAGTCAAACAGGGAGAGTCCTGAACCTGCTAAAGTTGACCTGGATGTTCAGCCCAGTGGCTCTCTTTCTTCTCCTATGCCTACCCAAACACCTTTAGCTCTCAAATAATAATGATTAAAAAAACACTCTAGACAGGATTGGGAATTACAGATGTCTCCTAAAACGATTAAGCAAGCAAAAAAAAAAAAGGTGCAGACGTATAATAGCTTACAGATGTGTCCAGAGATAAAGAGATCTTCTTTTACCCAGATCTCTCTTGACACTTTGTCTTGGGTGGGGCAACACCTTTTTCTTTCTGTTAGGGTAGAGAAGTCTATGGAAGGGCATTTGGGAGGGAATGGGGCACTAGCACCTGTCTGTAATCTCCCCAAACCCTGAGGCTATAGAAGAAAGTCAAGAGTTTCTTTTGAAATTCTTTATCATTTGGCATGGTAGGCCAAGGTCTAGCCATTGGGGGGACTTGTGATGGACTATGGACAGGCACAGAGCTAGAGAGGAAGAAGAGGGGAAGGGGAGGGAAGGAAAAACAGAGAGAGAAGAGAAGAGAAGAAAAGAGAAAGAAGAAGAATAGAGAGAGAAGAGAGAGAGAGAGAGAAGAGTAGCTGTTGAGTCCCTGTAGGGCTGGAGTAGGATACTAGGGAGTGAGTGTGAGGGAAAATGAGCAAGGGAGAGCTTACCTCTAGAGCCAAGAACAGAATATTTAGGGTGTGAGTGTGAGCACTCAGGGAGTTCTGTGTTCCCAGGGGGTGGGCAAGTCTTCAGTTATGGGCGTGGCGGGATGAGTGGATACAAGGGCTAGACACTTAGAGGTGAAAGTTGCTTGCCTGTGCAGCTGGCCAGAAAGGTTGTATAATCCTAGATCCTTGCATGGTGATTCCAGTATTTGGGGAAAGTAATAGTGATAATAATTATTGGGACATTTCCATAGAGAGGCATCATAGTATAGTGATAGAGAGCCATACTTGAAAGGAAAGAAACAGCTATTAAACACCTTCTGTGTGCCAGGTACTTTACAAATATTTTCTCTTTCGATACTCACAGCTGCCCTGGGAGAGAGACACTAAATGCAGATAGAAGTTAAGTGACTTGCCCAGGATCACACAGCTAGTAAATGTTTGAGGCTAGATTATAACCTGGGTCTTCCTGACTCTGGTCCAGGGCTATATCCACTGTGCTATTTAATAAGCAACTTGGAAAGATCTGTGTATAAAGTCTAACTTCACAGAGGCTGTATAATGCCAGGCAAGTCACAACTATATTTTTTTCAGAGAAGGTGCCAATCTGTATTGTTAGGAAAAAAAGTCCTTACCAGTAGCCCTGTGAACCAATGAAATAACAGGTGTGGTTAAAAAAAAAAAGGAATGAGGCTGATGGGGTTGAGCATGTGCTTGGGGGCAGTTTCAATGATACGCGTGTTCTGGTCCCTTACTAAAGGATGTGTGGGACCAGAGGATCATGATGAGACTTGATAGTCCTCTATACTATCTGCTCCTCCTTTTTCCTCCCTCCTCTTCCTCACTGCAGCAGTATTTGAACCCAGGTCTTCAACTTCAGTTCAAAGAACAACTACACATACTTGGCAACCAGAATGTGGGCTTGCCTAAATGAGTCTGAGACTGAACGTCAAATCAACTGTCTGCCTCTGATGTTTTGTTTCTTTCCCTAAGCACAAGAAATTAGACTGTGATTCTGAGATAGATGTTCCTAGCCTTGGCAGCTATGGCCTGAAATGGAAAGTTTGATGGTTCTTGGAAGTTAGGTGGCACACTGGATAGAGTTCTGGGGCTGGAGTCAGGAAGACCCAAGTTCAAATCCAGCCTCAAACACTTACTAGCTGTTATAAATATTACTTTACTAGTAATAGAATTAATTATGTTAATTGTTCATCTATAAAATGAGGAAAATGAATTGAATGACCTTGGGAGTCTCTTCAAACTCAAATTCTATGATCCTATGAATCAGTTCAAAGAATCATCTCTGACTATAGAGAAGACAGTTGGCTGGGGAAGAACTCTTTCTTGGGGAGTAGGGTGGATTTCTTTCTCTCCTCATTTTCTTTAACTGAAAAATGGAGGCAATACTCTCACCTACCTCTCAGGGTTGTTGTGGAGATTAAATGAGATAACATTTGTAAAGTGATTTGTGAACCTTAAAGTGCTATATAAATGCTAACAATGATGGTGGTGGTGGTGGTGGTGATGGTGGTGGTGATGATGATGATGATGGTAGTGGTGATAGTGGTCATGATGGTGGTAGTGATGATGATGATGGTGGTGGTGGTGATGATGGTGGTAGTGGTGATGATGATGATGGTGATGGTGGTGGTGATGATGATGATAGTAGTGGTGGTGGTGGTGATGATGATGATGGTGGTGGTGATGATGATGGTGGTGGTGGTGGTGATGATGATGGTGGTGGTGGTGGTGGTG
>NW_027185761.1:23787397-23826895 GCF_028583685.1 Petaurus breviceps papuanus
TGATGATGATGATGGTGGTGGTGATGATGATGATGGAGTGGTGGTGGTGATGATGATGGTGGTGGTGATGATGATGATGGTAGTGGTGGTGGTGGTGGTGATGATGATGGTGGTGGTGGTGTTAGTGGTGATGATGATGGTATGGGTGGTGGTGGTGATGATGATGATGATGATGGTAGTGGTAGTGGTGGTGATGATGATGACGATAGCAGGACTTAGAAGTCCTTAGGGTGCAGCAGCAATTGTTGTCCTTCATTCTCAAAGAGAACCAAAATGATATCACTGTTGGGGGTGAAGGTACAAGTGTATCTGGCTGTGACTAAGCAGACCAATAAAGAGTTTGGAAGACTTTCCCATAGTTGGGGCACAAATAGTCCACGTGAACATTTGGAGTGGAGACGTCTCTAAATTTGCACATCTCCCACAATGCATCTTCTTTAGTGTTATTTTCATTGATAAAATCATATCCATTTCTGATGTGGAGCCATCTGGCAGTGCCAAGGCCTTTGATGTGGAAAGCTTACTGTCCTGGGGTTTCAGTTGCTGTGGCTGCTGTGAAGGTTGGGACTGTAGTACTTAAAGAGGCAGGATCCCAAAGGAAATAGCTTCATGGGACTAAGGCTGAGGGCTGGGCTAGACACAGGACTGGAGCTGGGGGTGGAGGAGTACTATTTTCCCCACTCTTGGGAATATTCATATCCTGTTCCAGAAGTAAGTCATCAGGCATGTCGGTTCTGCCATGTTTTTAGAATGCAGGAAACTACTTTGCCCTGATGTGGGTATATGAACTTGAGTACATTATTTTCTGAGTATACACTACAGTGCACTTGAGTATATGGCTGAGTATATAGATTTGTTTTGGTTGGCCAAGTATGGGTGCACAGTTTAGGAAGCTTTTTGAGGGAAGTGATTGCTTTGTGACTGTGTCCCCAAGTATAAGGCACATTCATGGCACATAGTAAGTAGACACTTAATCAGTGCTGATTTGAATGGTGATCAGCCATGCTTCCAAGAAAATGACACTACCCACCTCCTAAGAGAGAGAGAGAAGGATAATGGTCTCAAGATGCAGAATGAGGCATACATTTTATGATGTGGCCAATGTGAAAATTAATTGTTTTGACTTGACTATATATATTTGTTATGAGGGATTTGTTTTTCTTTTTCTCAGTTGGAGGGGTAGTGATTGGGTTGCAAAAAAGAAAAAAAACAAAGTCATTGAAGGGTTTTTTCCTTTCTTTTCAACAGGGGATGGGAAGAAATGAGTGAGAGAGAAAGTAAATACTTGTTACTAATTGAAATTTTTTTTAAAAGAAAAAAAAGAATGGTTATAGAATCTGGTTGCTTTTTGGCTTCTTCCATAAGAAGTCTCTTTTCATTTCTCTTTCTAGTCTTGTTTTATATCTGCCCCTAACCTAAGCCAGGCTTCTCCCCAGTTCCCTTGGATCTTGTGGGAAAAGAGAACTTTCCAGCTAGTTTCTCCAGGTCTTAAATTCAAATTCAGTCTGGGTATCTCCTCTTCCACCTTGAGCAGTAATGACTCCCTGTTCCCTTTCTTCTCTCCTTTAGTACCAAGATCTTCCAGAAGTGATTCTTGTAGTAATAGAATCACACACAGGAAGAAGAGTAAGGACCCTTCGTTTCACTTGAACATTTAGAGACCATTGCATGGTTATTAATTGGAACAATTTTAATATCTCAGGGAATAGGAAAGCCAGAAGAGAGAAAGAGAGATGGGGAACTGCTTGTCAGTGGGGCAGTCAGAACACAAACAATATTTATCGATTAAGTTTGCCATCTTCTATGGGTACAGTTTGTGATACCTCAAAACAGAGACAATAGTAAAATCAAAGATCACCGATCACCATAACAGATATAATAATAATGAAAATAATAATGGAATATATGAAATAATGAAAAAGTTTGATAAATTGTGAGAATTATCACAATGTAACACCAAGACATAATGTGAGCACATGCCGTTGGAAAAATGGCACCAATAGAATTACTCAACGATGGTTTGCTGTAAACCTTCAATTTGTAAAAAAACTCAACATCTGTAAAGTGCAATAAAGTGAAGTGCAATAAAATGAGGTATGTCTATAGTTTAGTAATCCAAATGTAATCTGTCTTTCAACGCCCAGCTCAGCTTTTACCTCCTTCATGAAGCTTCCTCTGAATATCGTAGCCAATACTAATTCTCCTTCCTCTAGATTTCTCCTGCACTAAGAGTCCATATAAAGGACCATGGGCAATACAGACCTTTTTAAGTCAGTTACTGCTTTCAGTTAATTGACATCATGAAACAATTAGGCAACCACATAAGAGGGTACACAAAAGAATTATCTCATTGTTTTGGCTCTTATTTCTCTAATAGCTTTCTAAATTCCTTGGGGTGGAGGGGTAGGACTGTGTCTTTGTAACTCCAGTAGTGTCTAGCAAAATCTTGGAAACATAAGAGGCATTTATTAAATGCTTGTTGATTGAGGGAGAAGCTGGGTATGGACTGCATAATTGCTAAACAAAGCTGCAATGAGTGAGTTTGATGCTCAGGGCAATTCTTTATTTGATTTGATTTTTAAATTTTCAGTTCAGAATTATTTCCATCTCTCCCTCCACTGCTTTCTCTACCAATTGAACAAGAAAGAAATATGATGCTCATCATACAAATAAAATCACATAAAATGTATTTCCACATTAACCATGTTGTGGGAAAAAAACCAAGAAAGATAAAGAGAGTGAACAAAAATATTCTTCAATCTGTGCTCAGAGTTCATCAGTTCTCTATCTGGGAATGAATATTATTTTATAACATGAGTCCCTTTAGAGCTGTTGTGGATCATTGTAATGATCAGAGTAGCTAGGTTTTTCACAGTTGATTATTGTCATTATACAATAACAATACTATTGCTGTATACAGTGTTCTACTCATTTCATTTTGTGCCAGCTCATCTGAGTCTTCCCAGGGTTTTCTGAAACCCTACCTTCCATTATTCTTACTACAAAATGATATTCCATCACAATCATATACCACAACTTACTTAGTCATTCCCCATTTGATGGGCATCCCTTCACTTTTCAGTTCTTTGTGCCACAAAGAGGCTGCTATAAATATTTTCATATGTATGAGTTCTTTTCCATTTTCTTTGATCTCTTTGGGCTACAAGACTTAGTAGCAGTATTACTGGGTCAAAGAGTATACACAGTTTTGTAGTCTTTTGAGCATAGTTCCAAATTGTTCTCTAGAATGGTTGGACTAGCTTACAGATCCACCAATAATGAATTAATATGCTTATTTTTCCACATCCTCTCCAGTATTTGTCTTTTTCCTTCTTCTGTCATCTTAGCCAATCTGATTGGTATGAGGTGGTACCTCAGAATTATTTTAATTTGCATTTCTTTAATTATTAGTGTCATAGAGAATTTTAGTACACTATTGATAGCTTTGATTTCTTCTGAAAATTGCCTGTTTATGTCCTTCAACAATTTATTAATTGAGAGGATGGCTCTTATTTAAAAAAAAATTAGCTCATTTCCTTAAATATTGGAGACATGAGGCTTTTGTAAGAAACATTTGCTGTAACACCCCTCCCCCAGTTTCCTGCTTTCCTTTTAATTGTGGTTGTATTGTTTTGTTTGTGCAAAACTCTTTTTAACTTAATGTAATAAAATTATTCATTTTTCCTCTCATGATCTCTCTCTTATTTGTTCATAAATTCTTCTCTTGTCCATACATATGACAGTAATTTTTCCATATTCCCCTAACTTTCTTATGATATAACTCTTTATGTCTAAATCATGTACTTATTTTGAATTTATTTTGGTATTTGGCATGAGATGTTGGTCATTTAAAGCCTTTTGTAATGTGGCCCCTGTCTACATCTCCAGTTTTGGTACACTTTACTCCTTTCCATGTATTCTATGATCCAGTAACAACGGCCTTCTTACTGTTCTAGCAAATGCCCTATATTTTCATAGCTGTCCTCCACGACCGGAAAGTTCTTCCTCCTTGTCTCTACCTCCTGACTTTCCTGGATTCCTTTTAATCTCACTCAAATCCCACCTCTTGCAAAAAACCTGGCTTGCTTCCCCTTAATGCTAGTACCTTTCTCCTGGGATTACCTCCACCATGCCCTATGTAATCTCGTTTGTATAGAGCTGTTTTCATGTTGTTTCTTCTATGCTTCTTTTTTTTTAAGCAATTGGGGTTAAGTAACTTGCTCAAGGTTACACGGCCAGTTATTTCTGGGTGCGGTGCCGAGTGTCTGAGCCCGGGATTCGTCTTCTATGCTTCTTGAGGGCAGGGATTGGTTTTGTCTTTCATTGTGTACCTGGTGCTTAGCACAGTGCCTGTCCCATAGTAAGGGCTTCCTATATGTTGACGTACTTGACTTGATAGTAGTCATGAAAATCCTCCAAATGCCTGAAGAGTGCTATCCCTTAAACCTTTTCTTGTCTAGCATAACTTAATCCCTATCCTTTGTTTCCTTAACTAATGTGGTGTCAGGGGCTAGTTGTACTTTTTTGGACATTCTTCAGTTTATTTTATTTATGCCTGTCCTAAAATGTGGCACCTAGAATTGGACACAGTACTCAAAATGTGACCTGGCCAGGACAGGGAAAGCATTGACGCTTTGCTGAGGCATTGGTGTGAAAAAACGCCTCCTCCAGGATCAGTTCCTATAGTATCACCCTCCTATTTTCCAGGCTCATTATACCTTTACTTCCTGACAGGCACTCTTCAATCTAGTGACGCTGGAGTCCTGGCTGTTCTATAACAAGAAGCTCCATCTTTCTGCTCCAGGTATTTTCTCTGGCTGTCTCCCATGCCTGGAATGCTCTTCCTTCTCTGCTCCTACTACTGATCTCTGTGGTTTCCTTTAAATCCCAACTAAATCCTCTCTTTAAGTACTCCCTCACGTGGTGGGGCCAGGTCCTCAAAGTGCCCTGACTCCTCTTCCTCTCAGGTTCTAGGGGTAACCTTAAGAGTTTCTACTATAGTTGCTCATGAGCTGTCTCTAGGGTGCTTGGATTATCAGCCAGGGTCAATTAGATTTTAGGAATTAGGATATTCACTAAGCAGATATAGCAAAGGCAGTTAAAAATAATTTAATATTATAGTTCTCCCCAATTACGTGTAAAAACATTTTTAAACATTTATTACAAATTTTTTTTGAGTTCCAAATTCTCTCCCTTTCTCCTTCCCTTTCCTTCCTTCCTGACTGAGAAGGCGAGCAACTTGATATGATTTTACTTGTGTAGTTGTGCAAAACATATTTCCATGTTAATCATGTTGTAAAGTAAAGCAAGCCCCCACAAACCCCAAGAAAAATAAAGAAAAAGTATGGTTCAACCTGCATTCATACTCCATCTCCTCCTTCTGTAGAGATGGATAGCATTTTTCATCATAAGCCCTTCAAGATTGTCTTGGATCATTGAACTGCTGAGAATAGGTAAATCATCCACAGCTGATCATTGTAAAATATTGCTATTAGTGAATACAATATTCCCTTAGTTCTGTTCATTTCACTTTGCACCAGTTCTTGTAAGTCTTTCCAGGTTTTTCTGAGAGTATCCTGCTCATCATTTCTCATAGCACAATAGTATTCCATCACAATAATAAAAAACAACTTGTTCAGTCATTCTGCAATTGATGGACAGTCCCCTATTTTCTAATTCTTTGCCCCCACTCAAATAAGTGCTATAGATATTTTTGTACATGTAGGACATTTTCCTTTTTTTTATCATCCCCCAAACTTCAGGCATATTCTTCTTTTGTGTACACAAGGTCCCTGGAGAGAGTGGCTTTATGCTTAGAGAATATATGTGGATAAATATTAAACTTGTAACTCTACATTTCTGGAACTTCTTCTTTCCCTTCATAGCATTCTCATGACATTCCGCTTAGGTACAGCTCTCTGCTGGACTCCAAAGGTCAAGTCAGTACTCTTGGAAGAGTTCTGAAGCTGCCTCTTCCTTGATGTATTCTGCTGTCAGCCACTGTTGCTCTGGGGATACTGCTCCTGGTCACTGAAAAGAAACCTAGATCTGTTGACCTTTCCAAGTTGACAAGGTTATCATCTGGTCTGCCACTCTGGCTGGCCCACTGTAGGAATGGTAGAACTCCTGGACTGATTTGCTATTTCTCTCTAGCTCCAAAGGCATGACTGATTCTCTTCAGCCAGACACAAGATAGTGCTTGTTTTTTTGTGAATACAAAAAAGACAGGTGAGAATTCTTAATTGGCCCCCACACGGGCATCAAAGCATTGAGATGCTTGTTTGCTTTCATCCAGTGATCAAAGCACTGCTTTCCTCTCAAACTGATTAATGATTTTTTTACACCTAGATCATACCTGTGATCAATTGATTGATTTAACTGAGAAACCTGGGCCTTCTGTGTTTACATTAGTTGGAGTTGGGCTGAAAACCATCACCCTTATATCTTTCATCTACTAAGATTAAAAAAAACTCTGTTTCTTGCATTTCAATTGCTCAAGCAAACTCACCCCATGATTTCATATAACCTCAGCAACAGTCCTCTGAGGCAATGTGGCAAACCTCATTTTTCTAGATGTAAAAACTGAAACCCACAGAAGTCAGAGGACTGGTTCAAGGTCATATAGTGAGTCAGTGACTGAAATGAGTCAAGAAACTAGGCCACCTGACTAGTATAAGGAAGGTGTTTTCCTCACATGTATGAGATTGCCTCTCCAATAATAATAACCTTAATAACCAACCAATCAATCAATACAAATTTATTAAATAGCCATGATTTGCCACGCACTCTGTGGTAGCTAGACTATCTCTCTGCTGAAGAGCTAGATATCAAAAATCACTGCCCCAATTGCAGGGGTTGGAGTAATTATCCTTCTAAGGAATTTCTGTCAATTCCTTCTAAATGACTTGAAGAGTGCAAGCAGTTCCTGGAACATAGCCTCTATAAGTCTCCAGCCGCTTTGTAAACATCCTCTCTTCTGGACATAGAAAGCCCCCAGTGGTGACAGTGCTTCATTTGACTGACTTGGAATGATGACAATAGTGCTTTTCTCTGAGTGCCTCTTGTATTGGTCCAAAAAGAAACGGCTGGTATGTTTACTTAGAAACTGGTCATCATTTTCAGCATAATTACATATCAGGAGCCCGCACTCCTCTAAAAGACTGGGAGACAACAAAAAATCCCAAGCTGCCTCCATTTCATGGCATTATGAAGGCATATAGGCCTGTATTATGTTTGGGTTTAAATGGTGTTGATATCACAACACAGTGGATGAAGCATTGGACAGAGTCAGGAACATCTGTGTTCAAATCTAGCTTAGACACTATGTTAATCCTGGGCAAGTCACTTAACCTCTGTTTACCTTAGTTTCCTCATTTGTAAAAAATGGGGATAATAGCGGCCCCCATCTAGTCAAGATAGATGAGTTTGGCTTCTGACACACACTGGCTGTGCCACTCTAGGAAAGTTACTTAACCTTTCAGTGCCCTAGGACATTTTTTAAGAGTATAAGTTACAGAGGAAGGTGGGGACCTGTACTAGGTAGGTGCTACTATTGGCCTACTGGGACTTTTGCCCAAGGGTATCAAAATTGAGAGGGAATTGATGGCACTAGTGTGTTTTTATCACCAGGTTAGCAAGAATAACTAGTTCATCCACTGGCTATACCTCAGCCAAGTGAAATCTGAGTTGGCTCACTCCTAAGAACCAGCATCAAAGTATTCCAGAGTCTCTGCCTTCCTGACGTGGGACAATGTCAGGTCTACCTTGCCCTAGCTCTTATCTTGAAGGCCAAGGATCATCTTTGTGTTTTCTCTTTCCTACAACTAAACAGTACTACTACAGTCCCCCTAATTACTCCCCTCCCCCCACCTTTAACTAAAAATGAGGGAAATCCACTCCGTCTGTTAAAATTCAGACCACCCATCCTTTATTCACTCCTTCTATGTTCCTGGTCCTGTGCTATGCACTGCGGAGGATGCAATTTGTTATTGTCATCACCCCAATGTTCTGATACTCTCACAAAGAGGTTGAGTCTCCCTGGAAGAGAAGTCCTCCCTGACTGTGGAAAAAGCATCAGCAAAAAGCAGAACTTGTCTGAATGAGGACCACAGGGGGTAGTAACAGACACAAGGGACCAAGGAATCTGGGAAGTAGAAAGACCCCTGACTTCACAGTTAGGATCTCTGCAGTTTCATTCACCAGATATGTGACCATGGACAAGTCCCTTTCCCCACCCCCAATGAAGAGACTCTGTTCTTTCTAGTGCATCAGGTCTTGGAACAAAACTCATAACTCCATTACAAAAAGCAATCGCTTTTTAATTTCCCTCCCCTGAGAGGAGGCCAAAATACATGGTCTTTTGGTTCAGATTTAGAATTGCTACCAACTGTCTGGGCATTTGGACAGCACATGGTCTCCAAATGTAGCTCTCTCAGGCAGGAGCAGATGGTTTCTGCTGAGACTGCTGAGCTTTTTAGACTTGGCACCATGTGAGACCTGAGACTGTTCCCACAGGGCTGCAGAACACCAGGATGAAAACTGGAAAATGTCAATTAATTATTTGGATATTTCTGAGTATTTCTTAATGCCAGTCAACCAACATGCACTTATTAATTGCCTACTGTGTGCCAGGCACAGACAAGTGCTGGAGATACAGATTCTTTTGTGGGAGAAAATACACACACATACAGACAGACAGACAGACACACACACACACACATGCCCAGACAAGTGAATTGTTTTGTGCTGGTCTGTATGTATTGAGTCAGTTTTCTGGATTTTACCTGGCTGCTCCTTATTTTCTCATCAGTCACTCCCTCAGTCTCTTCTAAAAGTGACTTCTCCCAGCAGGTCTGCTGGGGGTACTGACCTCCAACAGAACCAGCTTCTCTGTTTCTTTAATTATGCTCCATGGCTGCTGGTTCCCTTTTCACCTAGTGTTCTGAGTCATGCCACAGGGCAGAACTAGAACTAATCAGGAAGTAACACAGAGGACAGTTTCAGCTCCCAATTATGAAGCATTTCTTAGTGATTGGAGCTGTCCAGCAATGAAACATACTGGGCTGCCTCCTGAGGCAGTGGAGTCTCTGTTTGTCCCTAGAAGTGCTCAAACAGAGATCAGATGGCCACCTATAGGTATGAGAGCCTCAGACTTCACAAAGAAGAAAGTAATTTCTTATGTTCTGTTAAAAGCTCATGGGGAGAAAAACGACATGAGTTCAGAACAGGAATGGAGTGTAAGGGAAGCGCTGGCATACTCTTGTAGGGGCAGTGAGCAGCTACTGTGTGGATTAGGCTATGAGGAACTCCAGGTGGGCTCCCAGCCACCACTGGCCTGCTACAGTGTTTCAGTTTCCACCATTAGAGAAACATTCCTCTTTGTCCACTATAGGGGTCCAGGGAAAGGGTCCAGAAGATGAAGGGGTAAGGAAAGTCCAAGTCTGTAGGTCAAGGCTCTGGTCAACATCAGAGAAAAGGTCAGATTATATAGAATGCTATATAATGCTATAGGTCCACTTCTCTGAAATCCTCTCCCTTCATGCCTTTAATTCCACCATTCTTTCGTTTGAGTTTCTTTCATGCATCACCTCAATATCCAGAAGTTGGGAAATTAAATATAAACCCAAGGGCCATATATTTTAGCCTTCCCTCATTCCTCCAAGTTAACAGGGTGTGGAAGTTAAAGGATATTGCTTAATTCACAAAGGGTTGAATACTGTCCTTGATTTGCGACCTTAGATTTAGAGCTAGAAAGGATGTATCTTGGAGATCATTTCATTTAACTTCCTTACTTACAGTTAAGGAAATTGAAGTCCAGGTAGATTAAATGACTTACCATGACCACAAAGGTAGGAGTGTCAGAGAGTTTTGAGTTCAAATCTTCTAACTTCAATGCTCATTGCATTGTTTGATGCTTCTTCTTGAGAGGATCTTTTGAATGAATATATAAAGAAGCATTTATTATAAGTGTTGGGGACATAAATTTTAAAAAAAGTCCCTGCCCTCAAGGAGCTTTTATGTTAGTAGGAGTAGATATCAAATTTTTGGGTGTGGTGGTCAGAGAAGGGTGTAGTCACAGGGATGGAACATAGAATTTGTCTAACATTCAATGCTTCATCAAGGATAATAATGACAAAAAAAAATAACAAGGGCTTGGAGGTGCTCTTTCTGGTTCTAAATGGCCATGTCCAGTGATGTATGACTCAAGGCTAAAAGGCTTCTGAGATGAAAGAGTCTCTTCATTGACTGCATAATCGGAGGATTTTTTAAAAGAAGAGATAGTTTCCATCTGGGGTGTCTTGGCTGTGAGTCTCCAGGTATCATAATGTAGCTCCAGTGAAGACTGGGGAAGAATGGCTCCTTCCTCAGCTTTCTCCCAACATTCATGGAGACATCAGTGGGATGTTCAACTGGGCAAGCTTGTGCCAGAGCCCCTGGAAACCTCTCCCTCTTGCATTTTCTTTTATGATAGATGGCTTAGTAGCAAATGTTAGTTGGACACATCCAAACTTGGAGGTGACCTTATGAATTCAAGGATTCTGTGTAGTTAGAGGAGTGTAGTGGCAGCAGCATTCACAGGGCCCATTGAATATCCTGGAGTGTTTGGGTTGCAACAGTGACAGATCTAGGGACCATTGATTGGAAGAAGCTGAATGCAGAATTCAGAAGAGGTTCAGATTTGGAGAGGAGTGACAGGACAGATCTGAGGTAATGTGTAAAATACCTAATCAGCAGTCTTGCAGAACTGCTTTATGTACTGATGACATTTAAATTTTAGACTCCCTGTAGACTGTAACTGTAGCTGTAGGTTAAATTACTGAATCCTATTCTGTTAATACATGCTTATGAGATTTTAAAAAATGATTAGCCTTTCCTGTGTGTGTAATAATAAATTACCTGTCTCATACCTACTTTGTGTTGTATATTGGGGACCTCTTTTTATTCCCTTTCTTTGGGAAACTCTTAGAGCTAGTATTATGAATCTAATTTACTACAGTTAAAATTTCTCCCAGAAGCTGAAGTGTGTGCTCTAATGAGTCAAAGAGTGTGATAAAAAGCAAGTTCTCTCTCATCAGAGGATGGGATCCCTGTATCTAAACCTGGTTCAAACTGTATACCTGGGTACAGAAAAGAGAATGACACAGATTTCCAACCCCAGCTTCCTTGATGTCAGAAGAATTAACTTGTTTTTCTGTTGGGGCAGTGGATAGAACACTGGGCCTGGAGTCAGAAAAATTAAAGTTCAAATCTGGCCTCAGACACTAGCTGTGTGACCCTGGGCAAGTCACTTAATCCCTATTTGCCTCAATTCTTCATCTGTAAAATGGGGACACACTGAAGAAGGAAATGGCAAACCACTCCATTTTTTTTTTTTTGCCAATAAAACTCTGTGGACCTCTGTGGAGTTCCAAAGACTTGGATAAGACTGAATGACTCAACAAGAACAAATTTCTGTTAGGCTTTAAAGGTTATGAAGTACAGTCCACAAAACTCCCTGTGATGTAAGTAGTACCAATTTTATTCTTTCCATTTTAGAGATGAGGAAATGCTCCAGTGAGATTATAGCTTGCCCATATTTAATCAGTCAAGTAGCATTTATTAAACACTGACTATATACCAGAGATAAATAGACAAAAAAGGGGAAATAGTCCCTACCCTCGAGGAGCTGACATTCTATTAGGGGAGATAACACATACTGGTACTGATATAGACAGAATAGATACACTATGGTTTAGACCGGGAGGGCGGTACTTGTTGGGAGTGATCCAGAAGGTGGTGCCTGAGCTGAATCTTGATGGAGACTGGGGACTTTATGAGACACAAGTGGGGAGGCATCATATTCCTAGAATGGCTGCAGAATTTGAGGACATTTTTATTCCCGGTTCCTGGTATAGCTCTTGGCTCATGGAAAACACTTAATCAGTTCCTATTGGTTGATTGGCTACAGGGAGTAGGAAAGACAGTGATGTGTGATAACCCTGGGAAACTAGGTTGGGTCCAGATTGAGAAGGGCTTGAAATGCCAAACTAAAGAGTTTATACTTGACCCTAGATATAAGAGGGAGTTCTGGGAGTTTCTTGAGTGGGGATGGTGGTGATGTGGTCAGACCTATTCTTTAGAAATAGTCTGTTGTGGGAAGAGATGAGGGAGGGAGTCCAGTTAGAAGACTATTCCAATAGTCCAGACAAGAGTTAATGAACTTAGATGGTGGCCTGGTGAGGAGGGAGACAGGGATGGATGTCAGAGATTTTTGTGAAGATAGAAATGAAAAAAATATGCCAAATGATTACTGATTAGATAGGTGTGGGGAATAGTTAAGAATAATAACAGCTGGTGTTAATAGAGGTATCTAAGGTTAGAATGTGCTTTATCTATATTATCTTACTTAAACCTCACAACAATCCTAGGAGGTGGGTGCTGTTATCCCCATTTTGCAGCAACTGAGGTTGAGTAACTTACCAATGGTCACCTAGCTATTTGGTCTCTGAAATCAGATTTGAATCCAGATCTTCCTGACTCCAGGTCCCAACACTTTAGCTGCTTCTGTGACTGTGAGGACAATAAGGTCATGAACCTATGTTGACTGGAAGGATAATGGTGCCCATGACAGGAAGAAGGAGGTTCAGAAGAATCTAGCCAGTGAAAGAGTCTGGATTTGAATCCAGGTCTCCCAAATCCAAGTTTATTGTGGGCAGCTAGGTGGTTCAGTGGGTAGAATGTTGGATCTGGAGTCAGGAAGACCTAAGTTCAAAACCAGCCTCAGACACTTACTAGCCATGTGACCCTAGGCAAATCACTTCACCCTCTTTGCCTCAGTTTCCTCATCTGTAAAATGATCTGGAGAAGGAAATGGTAAACCACTCCAGGATCTCTGCCAAGAAAACCCCCAATGGGGTCACAGAGGGACATGACTGAATTAACTCAACAGCTATTTACCACTCACACCTCAGTGGGGCATTATTAGCAAATGGGAGAATCTTTGCCCCTGGGAGGGTTGGAGGCAAGGCACAGTCTTTGCCTTTGGGCATGGTTTTGCCATATGGACAGGGTAGTCTCCCAGGTGATGTTCTTCTTTCAGAAAAGCCCTCCCTGGGGTTTGACTAGGCCTTTCTGCAACTCTGAAATTTTCATTTCTATCTAGATGACACTGAATTTAATGCACTGATTGGTTTGACTCTTCAATTCTGCCAATTAACTGATTGCAGATAAATGAAACTTAAAGACCAGATCAGTTTCCTTACAGATTGATTGACTTTGCGGAACTGAAGGTATGTTTTTAAGATGAGACCAAATGATATATATTTGTTTTTTAAGCAATCGGGGTTAAGTAACTTGCTCAAGGTTACACGGACAGGTGTTTCTGGGTGGGTGCTAAGTGTCTGAGCCCAGGATTCGATCTCCAGGTCTTCTCAACACTGGAGCCGGTGCTCCTACTCACTGTGCTACCTGGCCGCCCCCCAAATGATATTTTTATAGAGTGACTGAGGGAGGCAGACAGAGAGGGGCTATGATTTACATGAGACATGGAAATAGAATCTTGCTGACGTGGCACATTTGGGGAATTGGATCTTGTTCAGAAAACCCTCCTCTCCTGCTCTCACTATTAGCATGGTGGAAGGGGAGTCAAGAGGGCTGAATCTGGATTCAAAGGACCCGACTCCAAATCCCAGTGCTGCTCTTGGATTCCTTTATGACTTTGGGCAGAGAGCATTATTGCTCTGGGCTTATCAAACTGGAGGATTAAACGAGGCGATCTTCAAGGTCCCTTCCAATTCCGAATCCTGTGAGACCTGTAGAAGCCAACAAATTTTCATAAAATTATTACTGTGTGCCCAGACTTGTGCTAATTGCTGTGAAGGACACAAAGAAATGGATAGAGTCAGAAATACCTGAGGTCAGCTATGGCCTCACACACTCACTATCTGGGTGGCCCTAGGCAAGTCACAACTTCTGTTTGCCTCGGTTCCCTCATCAGTAAACTGGGGATACTAAAAGTACTTCCCTCCCGGGGTTGTTGTGAGGATGAAATGAGTTAATATTTATAAAGCACTTTCCAAAATCTTAAAGTATCATGTTAATGCTGGTTGTTATCATGGTTGTCACTGTTGTTTTTAGTCCTGCCCAACTTTTTCTGAACCCTTTTGGGGTTTTCTTGACAAAGATACTGGAGTGGTTTCCTTCTCCAGCTTGTTTTACAGATGAGGAAACTGAGGAAACCAGGGTAAAGTGACTTGCTCAGGGTCACACAGCTAGGACATGTTGGAGGTTGGATTTGAACTCAGGAAGACGAGGCCGGCATGCTTTGCACTATGGGCGCCACCCAGATGCCTTTGTTGTTGTTATTATTATACAGCAGAGTCCCTGCCCTCAAAAAACTCATCATATTTTTGGGAAGGGGAAACATTAAGAACTGCCATTTGAGTTATGATCTAATGTTTGCAGAGTACTTCTGCATCCAATACCTCATTCGAGTCCTGTGAAGTTGGTGCCATCGTGACCTTCCATGGTACGGATGAGGAGACTGAGACTCAGAGAGGTGAATGATTAGCCCAGGGTCACAAAGCTGGAATGTCTCTGACGCCTTCCCTCACTTAAATTCATTTCACTGCATGTCACAGCATCACCTCCCTGGTAGCACAGTCCTCTTCAGAAACAAAGGGCCAGCAACAGCAACAAATGAGAGGCAATTCCCGGGTCTTCCTGACTTCAAGCACAGAACTCAATGCCATGCTGTCTCTCAATCAAAGACCATTATAAGACAATGGAGAAGAAAGTGGCAAATTGGACAAAATCAAGTTCTGTGGGGATAACGAGGACGGTGAGTACTCTGACTAGGGGGGAAGCAGGGAGATCAGTGTGGGTTGTACCTACTGGAAAAAGCTTCACAATAGCTAGCATTTATATAGCTGCCCGAGGCTTGGAAAGAGATCTATGTGTTATTTTATTTGGTTTTGGGAGCAACTCTGTAAAGGCGGTGCTATTATTATCCCCAGCTTACAGATGGGGAAACTGAGGCTAAGAGATGTTAAGCAACATGGTTACATAGCTAGTCCATATCTAAGGCAGAATATGAAGTAAGGTCTCCTTGATGGCAGATCCAAAACTCTATCCACTGTACCACTAAGCTGGGTCCTGAAGGATGGACATGGTTTTGATAGACAGGTGGGAAGGATAGGTGTGGGAAGGTGAACAGATTCAGTGGGGAATCAGGAATCTCTCTCTCTCATCTATCTATCTACCTATCAGTTCATCCATCTATTCATCCACCTACCTATTTATTCATCTACTTGTCCATCCATCCATCCATCCATCCATCCATCCATCCATCCATCCATATCTCTATCTTTCTTTCTATTTATCCATCTACCCATCCATCTACCTACCACATGTATGGAGGATTTGAGAGAGAGTTTGGCCTGGAGGAAGAGGGTCTATGTTGAACAGCAGTGGGAGGTCATAAATAAGTCAGGGCTCTCATCTCTCATCATAGTAGATGTTTTTAACAAGTGTATTGAATTGAATTGACCAGGGTTTGAATGTTAGTTTCTGTCTGACCTCGATCAGGTCTTTTCACTACTCAGAGCTTCAGTCTTCATTGGGCGGCTCGTAGGATTTGACCCAGGGGTCACCTTAGAGGATATCTGGTCCAGCTCCCCCATTTTACAGATGAGAGAACTGAGGCCCAATGAGATTAAGTCATTTTTCCAAGATCACAGAGGTGGCAAGCTGTTGAGCCAGGATTTGAGCCCAGATGTTGTGACAAGTTCCACACCATTTACACGGTTCCATAATGCTTTATAATGAAAGGGTTGGACTAGAATTCTAAGACATCTCCAGGGCATCTTCTAGCTCTAAAACCTATGACTCTCTGAATGACCTTGAATATCAGGCCATTTCTTCCTGACCAACGATGCAGAACCTACTAAGATGCCTACTGGAATGATCTGGGAAACTTTACTTTTCCCCTTTCTTCTCTAGCCATCCTCAGTCTAGCAGGGTCCTGCTGTCAGGCCCCTCTGGGTCCTGATTCTTTCCCAATGAAGTTCTGCAGTAATACAACATAAGCTTATCCAGCCGTTGTTGTCAACTGTGGTCAGAAAGGTGGGTTACTGAGTCAAGAATAACGGCCTCAGCTTCTGCCTGCCCAACCAGCACAGGGCCTGGGTTTGGCGGGTGTTCAGGTAAACCAGATGGAATCATTTTGGCTCCTGGATATGTCACAGACAGAGCCAGGCAGTAAAAGTTCCTCCCATCCCTCTGAGCTACAGCAACTCTGGCAGCCTCTCCCTCAACAGTACAAAGAACTTCAGTTGTGATCATTTTCAGGGGCCTTTAACTAGATTCAGAGACATTGCCTTTCTCCTGCCACACACAGATAAACGGAATTTCTCCTCCAAAATGCACAGGCAGAGGGGTTTTCCTCTTTCTCTTCTTGGAGTGACAGATGACTCCTCCAATTCCACAATATGCTATTCCTTTTCCTAACCTTATAGAGATAGATTTAGGATCGCAGAATCAGATGGGACTTCAGGCTGTCCAATTTAGAGATTTATATATTAAAAAAAGTCTTAGATTATGACTTGCACAAGACTGTAGCTGTAGAAAATGGAAGAGTCTACATTCGAACTCCGGTCTTGATCTCATTAGGTCCTCACAACAACCATGTGAAGTATATGCTATTATTAACCACATTTTACAGATCCTCATCTCAACTGAGGCCAAGAGAGATTAAGTGAGTGGCCAATGGTCACACAGCAAGGGATTATTTTAACCAGGATTTGAATTCAGATCCTTCTGACTCCAAATCCCTCATTCTATTCACTATACCCCCTAGCTGCCTCAATAATGACACCTAGAGAAAGTAAATACCTTTCCCAAGGTCATGCCAGCCCAGAGATTTTTCTCTATCTATTGTAAAGGCTTCTTTACTCCATCACACATAGAAAGACCGCTGGCATTTGCTTTGCCCATCATGCATGGAGCCTCCTTTCTCCTGTCACACAGAGGTGGACACAGGTTCTTCTCCTACCATTATACAGAGAGTTTTGGACTGAATCATCTCCCCTTCACCAACAGGTAGGCAGCGGAATGATGATTTATAGAGCAGACAGGTTAGCAGCAGATAATTTCTCCTTCACAAGAGCATGGCCAGACATTGTTTCCTCTCCCCATGGTCCATAGCTAAGTCTAGATTTAGTTCATAGACTCTACAGGATGTGGTTGGTAGACACATCTGGGGAAAATCTCTACTTTGCCTAGAGAAGATCAGGGTCCTCCTTAACCATCTCTTCTTCTAGGAAATGTCTCAGCAGAGGGGAAAGAGCATAAAAAGAGGCTTTGGGGCTTATCTGGGATCTGCCTGGGGTCATTCATTCTCCAGACCCAGCAAACACTTCCCAGTGTATATTTATTACCTTTGGCATTCACTAAGGCATTCTCTCTTGATTTTTAATCATTGGGAGCTGATTGTGAGAGTCAGCAAGGGTTTTCTTAGTGCCCCTGTCTTTCCCTTTGGGAGAGTTCCTTCCTTCCCCATCCCTCTTTCAGACTTTAATTCTCTCCTCTAACCTTTTCAAAACTTGCTCTTGGTTAAAATGGAGGTTAATGTTATATGTGTCAGTTAGGATGTTTGTTCAGAGTGAGGAAGCAGGGTGTGGGGATAGAGTACTGGCTGTAGGGTCAGGAAAGCCTGCATTCAAATCCTTCCTCTCATACTTACTAGCAAGGACAGGTCACTTAATTTCTACAAGCCTAAGTTTTCTTTTCTGGAAAATGTAGATAATACCTGTTATCTTGCCTTTTCAGTCTAATTTTCTTTTATCTTACTCTGTTTACCCCTTCACAACCCCTTACTCATATATATATATAAATTTTTTTTGGGGGGGCGAGACAATTGGGGTTAAGTGACTTGCCCAGGGTCACACTGCTAGTAAGTGTCAAGTGTCTGGTCTGAGGTCAAATTTGAACTCAGGTCATCCTGACTCCAGGGCCAGTACTCTATCCACAAGGCCATCATCCATATCTTTGATCCAGTGACTCTGGCCTCTTTGCATTTCCTAGAACAAAACATTGCCCTTCTAGCCCCTAAGCATTTTCATTGGCTGTCCCTCACTCCTGGAAAGTCCTTTCTTACCTCTGCTCTGGGCTTCCTTCAAGTCCCAGCTCAAAATCCCTCTTCTGGAAGACTCCTTTCCTGATTCCCTTGAATACCAGTGCTTTCTATCTACTGATTGCCTCAAATTTATCCTGCCTATAACTTGTTTGCACCTTGTGTTTGCATGTTGTCTCCCCCATTAAACTGCGAGCTCCTTGAGGGCAGGGGCCATCTTATCCCCAGCATTTAGCCCTGGGCCTGTCACACAATGGTGCTAAATAAATGCTTATTAATTGACTTATGGGCTTCATGGGGTTGTTTGACAGCCACAAAGCAACATAAAGGCCCTACACAAATGGGATCAAGAGACAGATGGTAGAGTTGGCAGGAGATGGAAAGGGGCCATGGAAAAGGAGGTGGATGGGTATCAAAGAAAACCCCTTATTATAATGGTCTAGAAGGTCTGAGTTTCATCTGTCATTTATCAGCTGTGTGACCTTGGATAAGTCACTTCTCTTGCCTCAATTTCCACATCTGTAAAAGTAAGGATAATAATAGTTGCTCTCTTTACCTTATAGGGTTGTTGAGAGGTTTAAATGCTAAATGTATTTAACATGCAGGGCCCAGAGAAGGGGCATGACCAGTCCATGGTTACACAATTAATAAAGGAAGAGCCAGGGTTCACCCCTAGCCCTTCTGACTCTTTTAACCGTATCAGTCAACAAGCATTGATTAAATGCCAATTTTGTGCTGAGTAATGAGGAAATGAAGAAAGGTAAAAACCCAGACCCTGCCCTCAAGGAGCTCACACTCCAGTGCTGCCCTTCAAGCCACCAGGTGTAACCCCAGGCAAGATGCTTTAGATGGGGGCTAAGCTCCTTTTCAGCCCTGCCAGCCCAGGATTCTTTAGACCTCCGACCCTGGCCAACAAAGCTGATAGTGCTCTACAGGCTAAGTCTTCTGCTTCCAACAGAATATTTATCTGATTTTAAGAGCTCCATTTAGATTTTGTTCTTGGTAGGAGGTTAGATGATAATTTTATAGACTATATTCTTACTCATATCCCTTATCTCTTTTCTCTGGGTTAGTATTGGCCCTCTCTTCCCTCTCTAGCCAATTAAGTGTTTTCTCTTGTGGTCCAGATAAACTTTGGCCTCACCCTCTGCTACCCCTAATTCAGGGCTGGCCCTGCACCTAGGGACTTTATAGATCATCTGGTCTTCAAGAGAGATGGGAGACAGAATCCTTGTCCTGTAGGCACTCTGGGTCTCAGGAGAGGCAGTTCTCGTGGTCCAGGTTTCAAGGTCAGAGCTACTTTTATAATAATATGAAAACATTTTAATTTCTTCTTCTTTTTTTTTTTTGCTTTTTGGAGGGCAATTGGGGTTAAGTGACTTGCCTAAGGTCATATGACTAATATTTGTGTTAAGTATCTGAGGCCGGATTTGAACTCAGGTCCTCCTGACTCCAGGGCTGGTGCTCTATTCACTGCACCACCTAGCTGCCCAACATTTTAATTTCTAATGGTAAATACCAGTAGATAAAATCTAATTGGTAAATACCAATAGATATAATCCACATAAACAAAATTTTTTGGGCAATTTTAAATTTAAGAGTATAAGGGGATCCTCAGATCAATCAATGAATAAACATTTATTAAGGACCTGTTATGGGCCAAGCATTATGTTGAAAATGCCAAAGACAGGCAAAAGACAATCCCTGCCCTCAAGAAGCTTACAGTCTAATGGAGGAGACAACCTGCAAATATATATGTGTGTGTGTGTGTGTGTGTGTGTGTGTATAAAGCAAGCTATATATAGGATATATAGGAAATAATTAGCAGAAGGAAGGCACTGGAATAAAGAAGGGCTAGGGAAGGCTTCCAGTAGAAGGTGGGATTTTAGTTATGACTTAAAGGAAGCCAGAAAATCCAGTTGTTGCAGATGAGGAGGGAGAACATTCCAGGCACGGGAGACAGCCAGACAAAGTGCCCAGAATGGAGAGAGTGTGCGTGTTCGTGGAACAGCAAAGAGGCCAGTGTCACAGAATGGAAGAGTACATGATGGGGAACAAGGCGTAAGAAGACCGGAAAGGAAGGAGGGGGCCAGGTAAAGAAGGGCTTTAAATGCTGGACAGAGGATTGTGAATTTGACTCTGGAGGCAATTGGGATCCACTGGAGTTTAGTGAGTTGGGAGAAAGGAGTGACATGGTTGGATGTGAGTTTTAGGAAAATAACTTTAAGTGATTGAATAGAGGATGGACTTGAGTGGGGAGAGACTTGAGAGAGGCCATTGTAATAATCCAGACACGAGGTGATCAGGACCTGCACTGGAGTGATGGCAGTATCAGAGGAGAGAAGGGGATTATTCAAGAGATGCTACGAAGGTGAAATTGACAGGCCTTGGCACCATATTGGATAAGGGGGTGAGAAGAGAGTGAGGAATCCAGAAGGACTCCTAGGTTATCAGCCTGACAGACTGGGGGGAGGATGTCGTCACCCACAGTGACATGGAAGGTAGGAGGAAGAGAGGGCATAAGTGGAAAGATAATAAGTTCTGTTTTGGTCATGTTGAATTTACCTGGACATCCAGTTTGAGATGTCAAAAAGTCAGGTGGAGATGATAAGATTAAAGCTCAGTAGAGAGATTGGGACAGGAAAGGTAGATTAAAATAGAGATGGTAATTAAATCCATGGCAGCTGATGAGATCAGAAAATAAAGTAATATGGAGGGAGAAGAGAAGGCCCTGGAGAGAACCATTATGGATATCTATGATCAGAAGCCATGATGTGGAGGAGAACCCAGCAAAGGAAATGGAAAAGGAATGGTCAGATAGATAGGAGGAAGATCAAAAGATCTGAGAATTATTGACCTGGTCCAAACTCTTGATTTTAAAGAAGAAACTAAGAGGCAACATGGTGTAGTCATGGAAAGGGCCTGGATTGGGAGTCAGAAGACCTTGGGGCCAAACCTGCCTCTCGGCTATTTTATGTGTGTGACTTTGGGCAATTGTCTAACCTCTTGGGCCTCAGCTTGTTGTTTTTGTAAAATAATGACCTCTAAGTTCCCTGCTGATTGTAACCCTGTGATCCTATAAGGCCCAGAGGGGCTTCTTTCATCATTCTGGATGTGCTGGAGAACCCAGCTGAAGCAAGGAACAATTTTGAGAAAACACTGCTTTTGTTTTGGAGTTATTTCAAGGCAAGGAATGAATGAATGAATGAATGAATGAATGAATGAATGAATGAATGAATGAATGAAGCAGTATTTATTAAGCATTTATTGTGTGCCAAGCACTGCATTCAGTGCTGAAAATGCAAATAGTAAAGCATGACAGTCCCTGTTCTGAAGGGGCTTGCATTCTAATAGGGGGAATCTCGGATGCTGGTCTGCTTAACAGTTTTTAGTCAGTGACTTGGATAAGGGCATAGAGGGCATGATTATCAGATTTGCTCAGGATGACAGACAGGATCCAAAGAGGTCTTGAAGGGCTAGAACATTGGGCTGAATCTAAAAAGATGAACTCTAATAGCAATAAATGTAATAGACGAATTAAAAATCAACTTCATAAATGCAAAGTGAACGAGGCATGAGTAGACAGTACTTCACCTGGAAAAGATCTGGGGACTTTTGCTGACAATAAGCTCTGTGTTAGTTAATGGTGTGATATGGTGACCAAATTAGCTGATGTAATCTTGTGCTGCATTAAGATGGATGGATGGATGGAGGGAGGGAGGGAGAGAAAGATAAATGGGAAGACAGATAAGGCATTTCTTAAGTACTTGCTATTTGCCAGGAAGTGTGCTTAGCTCTGGGGATATAAATATAAGAAAGTAGGACAATCTCTACCCTCAAAGAGCTTATATTATAATGGGGGTTGTTAGAAGGGGATACTAAAAACTGGGAAGGGGTGCCTGCCAGGGCATGAGAAGGTAATACCTTCCAGGACAAGGAGGTGATGGTCCTACTCTGGCTTGTACCAATCAGGTTGATCACATCTGAATATGGTTTTCATTCCAGGTGCCACATTCTAGAAAAGACATTGATGTGCTGAGAATATCCAGAAGACAACAACAAAAAAAAGGAAAGAACTTGATTCTGTGCCATTTGGGCATTGGTTGAAGGAATTGTGACTGTTAAGTTTGGAGACAAGAGGGGGCGGAGTCAAGATGGTGGAGTAGAAGCAGGGCCTCCCTGAGGCTCCGGCTTCCACCTTCCCCAATCCATGTTAAAAAGGGACTCTAAACAAACTTTGGAGCTGCAGAACCCACAAAATGACACAGAGAAGCTAACCTCCCGCTGAGGACAGCCTGGCAAGCCGGCAGGAATCGGCCAGCGCAAGCACTCTGGGAGCTGAGCCCAGCCCTCCACCCAGGCTTTAGCCCCAGGGTAGGCCTGACCAGCCACTGGCCGGAGGGACTCCAGATTAGCAGCAGCTGTGGCCGTTTCCAGATTTATCAAAACATAGATGTGAAGGACAAAGTTAGAGGTCAGTGCAGTCTGGACTTTGGGACCCAGTAAGTGGGAGAGCATAGCTTTTGCCTCCCAGGGCGAGAAGCTGCTGAGATGCTGGCACAGTCAGCCAACACCAGTTGGCAGCTTCAGCTCCTGGCCTGCAGAGTGTAGGGGGACCAAGCACCGGTCTGAGGGGTAATCGCTCTTGCTTTAACCTGCTTGGATCTGGATTGCAGTCTAGGGTGGAGGTCCTGGGGTATGTGTCCAGCTTGCCAGAGTGTGTGGAGACCTCAGAGAGGGCACCCATCTAATACCTCTGGCAGCTGAGAAAACCCCAGCGTTTGGGACTGAAGCTCCCCGGTCTGGTGGCAGAGTCCTACTGGAGCAAAAAGCCCAGGAGTCAAGTGACTGAGGGGTGATATGACCAGGCAAAGGTAACAAAGCAGACAGAAGATTCCAACATTAGACTCCTATTTTGGGGACAAATAGGAGCAAAGCATGGAACAGGAGGAAGACAGTGAAGTCAGAACTCCTGTACCAAAAGCTTTAAAGGAAAATACAAGCTGGTTACAGGCCATAGAGGACCTTAAGAATCAGATAAGAAAAGTGGAGAAAAAATTGGTAAGAGAAATGAGAACAATGTAAGAAAATTACGAAATGAGAGTCAACAGCCTGACTGAAGAAAATAACACCTTAAAAAATAGACTAACTCAAATGGCAAAAGAGGCTCAAAAAGGCAATGAGGAGAAGAATGCCTTAAAAAGCCAAATTTGCCAGATGGAAAAAGAATCTCAAAAGCTCACTGAGGAGAATCATTGTTTCAGAATTAAATTGGAGCAAATAGAAGCTAATGACTTTATGAGAAATCAAGATGCTGTTAAACAGAGCCAAACAAATGAAAGAATAGAAGGCAATGTGAAATATCTCATGGGAAAAACCACTGACCTGGAAAATAGATCCAGGAGAGATAATTTAAAAATTATTGGACTACCTGAAAGCCATGATCAAAGTAAGAACCTAGAAATCATCCTCCAGGAAGTTCTCAAAGAAAACTGCCCTGATGTTTTAGAACCAGAGGGCAAAATAGAATCCACTGATCACCTCCTGAAAAAGATCCCAAAAAGAAAACTCCTAGGAATGTTATAGCCAGGTTCCATAATTCCCAGGTTAAGGAGAGAATATTACAAGCAGGCAGGGAGAAACAATTTGAATATTGTGGAAACACAATCAGGATAACCCAGGATCTGGCAGCTTCTACACTGAGGGATTGAAGGGCTTGGAATATGATATTCTGGAGGTCAAAGGAGCTGGGACTAAAACCAAGAGTCACCTACCCAGCAAAACTGAGTATCATGTTTCAGGGGAAAATATGGTCATTCAGTGGAATAGAGGACTTTCAACCATTCTTGATGAAAAAACCAGAGTTGAATAGAAAATTTGACATTCAGATACAAGAAGCAAGAGAAGCATGAGAAGGTATACAGGGAAAAGAAATCATAAGGAACTTATCAAAGTTGAACTATTAACTTTCCTACATAGAAAAACAAAAATTGTAACTTATGAAACTTTTCTCTATATTTTAAGTGAATATATATATATATATATATATATATATATATATATATGTTTCTATATGAGGGTATATGGGCATATGAATACATATGTGAATGTGTGTGTATATGTTTACAGGTATACATAGATAGAGGGCACAGGACCAATTTAACAGGAAGGGATGATGCTTAAAAGGTGAAATTAAGAGGTGAGAGAGCAATATAATGAGAGGAGTTGGGGAGAGACAGAATGGGGTAAACTATCTTATATAGAAGAGGCAAGGGAAAATGGTTACAATGGAGAGGAAGAATAGGAAGGCAAAAGGGAATGGGTCAACCTTATTCCCATTGAATTTGACATGAGGAGGGAATGAAATACACACAAAATAGGGTATCTCACCCTCCAGGAGAGTAGGGGGGAAGGGGATGAGAGGGGGGATGATGGAAGGGAGGGCAGGCTGGGGGGGAGGGAAGTTGGAAGCACCCACTTTTGAAAAGGGACGGGATCAAGTGGAAAATAGAACAAGTGGGAGGTGAGATAGGAACGAGGGAAATACAGTCAGTCTTTTACAATATATCTTCTATGTTATTGTTTTGCATTAGCTACACATGTACAACCTATACTGAACTGCTCATCTTCCCAGTAAGGGTGGGTGACAAGGGAGGAAGGGAATGAATCTGGAATTCAAAGTTTTAAAATAAAATATTCAAATACACACACACATATATACTATTATTAATACTATTTTACATGTAATTGGGAAATAAGATATACAGGCACTGGGGCATAGAGATCCACTGGAAAAGTCGAAAGGGGTATGGGAGAAGATATAGGAGAGAGCAGATTGGAGGAGGGGATATCCTGTGGGACTGCTATTTTGGGGCGGTGGGTAGGGGAAAAATAGGGAGAAAATTTGTAACTCAAAATCTGGCAGAAATGAATGATGTAAATCAGAAGTTAATAAAGCATTTGAAAAAAAAAAGTTTGGAGACAAGAAGTCCCAGGGCACGTAATAGCTGTCTTGGAGCTGTTAAGGCTCTGTCATGTGGAAAAGAGATTAGATTCATTCTGTTTAGCTCCAGAGGGCTCAATGAGGAGCAGTGGGTGGAAGTTGCAATCAGGTAAATTTTGGCTTGATGTCAGGAAAAACTTCCTACCAATTAGAGTTGTCCCAAAGTAAAATGTGCTGCCCTGAGATTTAGTGGTTTTCCTCTCTTGGGAGGTCTTTAAACAGAAGCTGGATGACCAATGGGCAGACTGTTATGGGGATCTCTTTCTGGCTCTGGGTTGGACTTGATGGCCACTGAGGTCCCGTCTAATTGTGAAATGCTATGATTCTGATAATGTAGTTTTGCATATCCGTGTTGGTGTCTTAGCCTCTTAGACTGTAAGCTTCATGAGAGAAGGGGATGGGCCTTCTATAGAAGGGCATATTTAAAGAGGCATTTCAAAAAATTTTTTTCATTTTGCTTTTTGGAGGGGGAAGGCAGGGCAATTGGGGTTAAGTGACTTGCCTAAGGTCACACGGCTAGTTAGTATTAAGTGTCTGAGGCCGGTCAGGTCCTCCTGACTCCAGGGCCGGTGCTCTATTCACTGTGCCACCTAGTTGCCCCAGTTCATTTCAATTTTAAGGAAAGCCCTAGAGAGGAAAAAAAATCAATCTCTAACCAAAAGGAATGCCTTTCTAATAGCAGTATTTCAGGAACCATGTGACAAAGTGATAGAAGAGATACTTTCAATGGGGAAGGAGGAAGGTTTGCAGTGTTCCTTAAATCGTAAGAGTCTGCTAGGTCAACTAGAACTGCTTGCTCTGGGCCCACCTGATTAGAAGTGATTGCCTATATCTCCCCTGAGAACTGTGCCCCCATTATCTAATCTCCTTCAAGGCCCCCAGACTTCACTCTTTGCACAACACATCTGTCTTATTTGAAAGGAACAAATCAACAGCCACCCAAGGACAGACTTTTTCCTTTCCAGCCCCAGCAGCAATGGTGACTTCCCAGTGCCTTTGTTGCTATGGTAACTACCTTTGGGTCTTCATCCACATCCTCCTGTAGCTCGGCTCTGAATGATTCAATCTCACCAGAATCCTTAATGCAGGTGGGGACAGGAAGATAGGTGGGAGCTAGCTACTTCCTCTTCCCCTGGTGAAATTTCAGTGAAGTTTTGACTGTAGAGGTAAGCCTCAGTGGCTAGGCTGTTGTCTTGCTCTCATGCCTTCAGCTTGATTCTTCTGCTAGAAGGACCTCTGGATCTATGACCCCCTTGTCACATAATAAGGAAGTGGACACTACTCTTCCTGACCAACATATTTGTCTAAGTGAATTCAGGTTAAAATGAACATTCCAACTTAATTTTTTTTTCTATTTTATTCTTTTTCAATGAACTAAAATCTATTTTCTCACTCCTACATTAAAAAAAACTCTACATAACAGATATTCATAATCGAGCCAAACAAATTTCTTCTTTGTTCATGTTTAAAAATATGTCTCAGTCTGCCTCCTAAGTCTGTCACTTTGCTGGAAGAAGGTGGGTAGTATATTTAACCACGGGACCTTTGGAATTGTAGCCGGTCATCAGACAGAGCTCTTAAATCTTTCAATTTTTTTTTGTTTGTCTACATACTCTTGTTGTCATCGTAGAATGTGTTCTCTTGGTTTTGCCCACTTAATCCTACAGTTTATACTAGTCTTCCCAAACTTCTCTGAAAGTTTTCTTTTCATCATTTCTAAATGCACAATCATATTCTGTTATGTTAATATACTATAATTTGTTCAGCTGTTTTCCAATTTATGAACATCCCCTTAATTTCCATGTCTTGGCCAGTACAAAGAGGAATCTTGAAGGGGTGGAGAAGTCCTTTATATGCAAAAAGAATACAAGGCAATTTGGGGATGGGGAGGAAATTAACAGCTGGGGGAACGAACAGTAAGAAAGCGAGTTTGACTGGAATGTAGCATGCACCAAGGGGAGTAATGTAATAAAATTGGAAAGGTGGGTTGAAGCCACATTGTAAAGGACTTTAGATGCTTTACTTTTCATTTGACCCCAGAGGTAATAGGGAGCCCCTGAAGTTTAGGGGAGTGGCATGGTCAGAACTGTGCTTTAGAAAAATTGATTTGGCAACTATGTGAAAAATGAATTGGAGAAAGGCAGCCTGAAAGAAGGTGGCCTGGGAAACGGGTGATGGGGGAGACGGAGGAGGAGAATAGAATTATAAAAAGGAAACTCAGAGGCTATCTGTCCAACAGAAAACACTTCTACAAAATATGTACAAGTGATCACCTAGACTTTGCCCAAAGACTTTTAGTGAGAAGAATAAATCCATCAATGAATATTTGTTATACACTAAATGTGTTCCAAAGTCTAAACTAGGTGCTGGGGATACAAAACAGTCCCTGATCTCAAGGAGCTTACAGTTCAGTCATGAGAGACTGAGGTAGGGATATGTAAAATAGAAGATTTGGGGAGGAAGGCACTGGCAACTGGGGGAGGGAAGGTTAGTAAAGGCTTCAGGTTGAAGATGATACTTGGTTGAGCCTGGAAGGAAATTAGGGATTCTAAAATATAAATTTGAGGAAGGAAAGCATTCCTGGCATGAGGAACAGCCAGTGCCTTTGAACAAAGATTAGGGAGTTGGGGGGGGGGCATTGTCATGGATAAAGAACAGTAGGAAATCGAGTTTGGATGGAATGTAGCATGCACCAAGGGGAGTGATGTATAATAAAACTGGAAAGGTAGGTTGAGGCCACGTTGTAAATGACTTTAGATGCCTTTCTTTGCCTTTGATCCCATACGGATAAAATGATCAAAATGATAGGGAGCCCCTGGAGTTTAGAGGAGTGCCTAGGCAGAATTGTGTTTTAGGAAAATAAATTTGGCAGCTATGTGAAGGATGGATTTAGAGAAAGTGAAAACGAGGCAGAGAGACCAGTTAGGACAATATTGTAATAGTTCAGGCTAGAGGTAAGGAGGACCTGAATGGGGCTGGTGGCTGTGTGGGTAGAGAGAAAGGAATATGCCTGATGGACGTTATGATGGTAGAAATGATAAGATTTGGGGACAGCTAGGTGGTGCAGTGAATAGAGCACCAGCTCTGAAGTCAGGAGGACCTGAGTTCAAATCTGGCTTCAGACACTTGACACTTACTAGATGTGTGACTTTGGGTAAGTCACTTAACCCCAATTGCCTTGCCTTTCCCCCTTAAATAAAAAAGAAATAACAAGATTTGGCAAACAAGTAGATCTATGGGGTGAATGAGAGTAAGGAGTTGAGAATGATCCTCAGGTTGTGAACCTGCTGACTGAGTAGATAGATGTTGCTAGCCTGGGTAGAAATCAGAAAGTTCAGAAGAGGGGTGAATTTTGGATGAAAGATAATGAATTCCGTTTTTTGCATATTGAATTTGAGATATCAGTCAACAAGCATTTGTAAAGTATTTCCAATGTGCTTGCTATGCTAAATCTGGAGATATGAAGAAAGGTAAAAAAAACAGTCCCTGCTGTGTAGCTCATGTTATAATGGGAGAGACCACAAGCAAATATCTAGGTAGATATGGAGGTATATATACACAGAGTGTTGTTGTCAGTCGTTTCAGTCATGTCCAACTCTTGGTGACCCCATTTTAGGTTTTCTTGGCAAAGGTACTGGAGTGATTTTACCACTTCCTTCTCCAGCTCATTTTATAGATGAGGAAACTGAGGTAAACAGGGTTAAATGACTGGCCCAGGGTCATGCAGCTAGTAAGTGTCTCATTTAGAATGCATCCTCAAAATGCAGAGAAAGCAAAAGAAAACTTGATCAGCTTTTCCTTCCTTTTGTTAGCCTTGAGTCAGTATGGCCTAGTGCAGAGGGTCAAATCTTTGGGTTTCAGGACCCCTTTGTACCTTAAAAATTATTGAGCAAAAAGTAAAATAAAATAAAACATTGAGCATTCCAAAGAGTTTATATATATGGGTTACTTCTATCAATATTTTCCATGTTAGGCCACTGGAGGAGTGCAATGGGTAGAGTGCTAGGCCTGGAGTCAGGAAGAACTCAATTCAAATCTGGCCTCAGACACTTACTAGCTAATCTCTCTGTGACTCAATTCCTCCATCTGCCAAAAGAAGAGGTTGGGCTGGATATCCATTATGGTGCCTTGTCAACATTGTCCCATCCACCCTTAACATCAGTCCTATTCATTCTCAGATCTTCCTCCTTCTTAAGATCTGATGTAAAACACCAACCTACCATCTTGTCCCATCATCCCCCAATCCATTGTCCTTGGCATTTCTCACTCAATCAGCTCATTCTGAACTGAATTTGACTGTGTCTACCTCTGTTGTTACAGGACCACATCCTCCCTTGTGTTCTCCTCTATTGCTTCCATTTTCTACCCAGGTCTTTTAGACATTTAAGCAGGTTGAGTTCTCTGCACATGGACGTTATTTAGCCAATTCTTCCTTTTCTTCCTCATCAGAATTGTTTCCTTCACAATCTATTCAATGACTAGAACTCTGCAAATATAAGAAGCTCATTAAATAAAAGCTGAACTTTGAGTAACTGAAAAAACTATAGTTGTCCTAAGAAGAAATAAAAAAAAATATGCCTCCCTCATTTTGGCAGAGAGACAAGAATCTGCTAAGGCAGAATGTTATATATATATATATTGTTGGACAAGGTCATTGGATCCAGTGTTTCTGCTAATTGGTGTTTTTAGTTGTTTTTACTGTTGTTACAAGGAGCGTTTGATTCTGGGGTGGGGGGAAGGGGAGAATGAGTGGGGGTAAGGATGGAGTATTTCCAGAAATAATAGACATATAAAAATAAAAGGTGGTAATAAAACATTCCAAAAAAGTGAACAAAAAATTTAAAACAAAACAAATAGGAAGAATCATGTTTCTCAGTCTTCAGAATTTCATTCTTGGAAAATGCCTAAAAAAGAAGATGGTGTGTGGGACTCAGTTTTAAAGTCTGGGTATAGGTATGAAAGGCTCTTTCCTGCTCAGAGATGAGGGTATCTAATGAAGGCTGACCAGAATGCGTTTGTCTGGCCTCTTGCAAATCTATCCAAAGAGGCTTTACATTGAAAATGAAAATACTATTACTACTACTGCTAAATATAAACATCTATATAGCTTTTACTATGTGCTAAGCACTTTAAAATTATTATCTCATTAAATCCTCCCAACAATCCTGGGAGATCGGTGCTATTATTAGGAGATAGGTGCTATTCTCATTGTATAGATGAGGAAATTGAGTCAAGAAGATATTGACTTGTTCAGGGTTACACAGCTAGTAAGTATCTGAATTCAGGTCTTCCTGACTGCAGACACCCCACTCCATCCCCTGCACAACCTACTTGTCCTCTGAAAAGGAGAGGGGAGGCATAAAACTCCTTATGTATGTCCACCAAGACAAGTACTTCAAGGAATAATCTACTGAAGAAGAATGATAGTCGAGACACCTAGAAGCTCAGAGGAGGCAACATTTAAGAAAGGTGTAAGCTTTGAAAACCATGTCCTCAAATGTCTGCATAAAATACTGAAAGTTTAGGCAACAAGCTAGATAAAAGAGATGTCCTGATTTGACGGGTAAAGTTATCACTGAAGCTTGGTGGGATGACTCTAATGATTGGATGGGACCAGTGGTTCTAGATGGATATTTTTTGTTGTGGAGTTGTTTCAGACTCTTTGTGACCCCATTTAGTTTTTTTTGTTTGTTTTGGCAGAGATACTGGAGTGGTTTGCCATTTCTTTCTCCAGCTCATTTTGCAGATGAGAAAACTAAGACAAACAGGGTTAAGTGACTTGCCCAGGATCACATAGCTAGCAAGTGTCTGAGACTGGATTGGAACTCATTAAGATGAGTCTTCCTAATTATAAACCCAGTGCTCTATCCACTGCCTACACACACACACACACACACACACACACACACACACACATATATGTGTATACACACACACACACACACACACATATATATATTATTTAAAAGATGTAGGATGTCGGTAAAAGGGTGCAATAAATTAACATTTTATCTTAAGAAGATCTAATCATGTGAAGAAAGCCAGGAACAAGAGAGAAAAAAGCATGGTGAAGAGAGTTGGAGTGAAGATCAATGGAGGGAAAAAAAGAAGTGGTTTTGTCATTGGAATGTTGTCCACATTGACCAGGTGATTGGAATTCAGCAGTGAGATGCTTTTCTATTATTTCATGACTTATTCTGCGGTGACCAACTCCTTGTTAGCCAATTTTTGCTGTTGTTTCCTTTCTAATGTCAAGGTCACTCTCCTTGGCGGAGAATCTATCTTCTTTCTTTTGCCAGTTATTGCTGTCCTGTTGATTCCAAACAGTAGCCTTATCTCTTCTTTGATTGTCCTTTGTTCAATATAGCTTAAACCTAGACAGAAAAAACAGATGGGGAATAAATAAATGAGTTCTAAATGTGACACACATACTTGATATAAAAGTGATGGGGGAGTTCAATTATCCAGATATCTATTGAAGCACTCTCTCTGCCAAAAGTAGAGCAGCTAATTAATTAGTTTTTGACTCGCCTTCATGATAATTTCATCCTTCGAAAGGTAGAGGAACCAAAAAAAGTGGAATTCTATTCTGACTCTAATTTGCACTAATATGAAGGAACTAGTTGCAAAGATGGAAAAGTTGTGGACTTTGGGGCAAGGGAATAATAGCCCTTTGGAGTTTGTGAAAAAGAAAGACAGGAAAAACTGGAATTCTCTTACATTCTCTCTCTTGCCCTAGATTTGTGGAAACTAGATTTCAAAGGATTCAAAGAAAAGCTATGTAGTATTTGTGGACTAAAATTCTACAGGAGAAATCAGTCAAAGAGGGAGGAGAAACTCACAGGAATGAGATTCTATACAGAAAGGGAAACAATTTCAATGAGGAGATAAAATGGCAGTTTTCTAAAGAAACTGATGATATACAGGAAATTCACAATGCAACTTAGGTTTTTAGAAGTTTAGATTTTTAGGGGCAACAAAGTGAAACTGGATAGAGACCTGAACTCCAATGCAGGAAGACCTAGTTTCAAATCCTGCCTATGACACATACTGGCTGTGTGCCTCTGGGCAAGTCATTTAACCATTCAGTTCTTTGGACAAACAAATAAGTTGCAATGTCAGTATTGACCTGCCTTGGTAGAGAGAGTCTCCTCACTTGGGTGTACCTTAAAATAATGAAATCCCAGATCTAGTTCATATTCTTATGTACAAGAGATGGAAGCAAGGTCAGATAATTGAGGATGAATACAGAAATATGGCACAGTCCTGTAAGAATAGTGTCAGAAATACTAAAGTTCTGAATAAGCTTAGGCCAAAAAAGAAAGCTCAAGAAAAAAGGGTGGTGTTTAAAAAACTATATTGGGAAAAGGAGGAAAATTGGAGGAGAGGACTACTCCTTGGCATGAATGGGATGTTGATAATGGACAACAGTACTGCAGCACTGCCTTATTACTACTCTTGTTTCCATTGTCTCTGCCAAGAAGGATGATCTCGGGACTAGAGAGGACACAACAAAAATGGCCATCAGGAACTTGATCCTCAGGATAGGTAGGGGAGGCCATAAGAGAGTACCAGTCTACTCTTGGTGATTTCAAGTCATGTGGCCAGGAAAGCCACATCTTTGGTGGATTAGAGAATTGGCAGATGTGATCAGAAAGATCTGAGAGGGGCAAATATCCCAGTTTTCAAAACAAGGGAAGAGGATGGAGTCTACAAACTTTTGGTCAGCAAGCTTAATTTTGATTCCTAGGGAAATTCTAGAATGGATCATTTTTTTTAAAGCAATTGGGGTTAAGTAACTTGCTCAAGGTTACATGGCCAGTTATTTTGTGTGGGTACCAAGTATCTGAGGCTGGAACCGATCCTGGGTCTCCCGACACCAGGGCCAGCACTCTTACTCACTGTGCCACCTGGTCACCCCCTAGAATGCATCATTAAAAAGACATTTAGGGAAGGAAGTAGTGGTGACAAAGAGACCACATGGCTTGGTCAAGAACAGGTTATGCCAGTTCAATCTTAATCAAAGAAACATCATCAATTCATTTGATAGTGTCCCATATTATTGATAAGGAAAATGTTTAGAAGTATGGCCTAGAAGACAGTACAACTCTTTCCCTCCAAGTACAATTAGATGTGTTCAGATGGTTGAAAGGCCATTGATCGGCTTGGCAAGAGGTCTTCAGTGGAGTGTTTCAGGGACTCAGAGAAGAATTTACAAAATTGCAAAATTGGTCATCAATTGGAAGGGACTTCAGAGGCATTCTAGTCCAAGTCATAATTTATGAAGAATATCCTTTATAACACACCCAATAAATGACCCTTTAGACTTTGCAAGAAGATATGCAATGGGGGCCACTAGGTGGTGCAGTGAATAGAACACCAGCCCTGGAGTCAGGAGGACCTGAGTTCAAATCCGGCCTCAGACACTCAACACACAAAACTAGCCATGTGACCTTGGGCAAGTCACTTAACCCCAATTACCCTCCAAAAAGCAAACAAAAAAAAGATATGCAATGAAGAGGGTCCTCTGTACATTGAGGCAACCTATTCAGTTCTTTGTTATGTAATGAATTGCAATTCCAAATTCTAGTTCTAATATTCTATGACTAAGCATTTGTATGGGCATTGAAGTGATGCAGTGGATAGAGGAAGACCTGAGTTCAAATCTGACCTCAGACACTTACTAACTGTGTGATCCTGGACAAGTCACTTCACCATTTGCCTCAATTTTCTCATCTGTAAAATGAGCTGGAAAAGGAAATGGCAAACCACTTAGGTGTCTTTGCCAAGAAAACTCCAGAAACAGTCACGAAGAGCCAGATACAATTAAAAATGACTAAACAACAAAAAACAGCAAAGTATTTATTGAGTTTCTATTGTTTGTGCAGATCTGTGCTAGGATGAATGGCTTATATGAGAAGCTTAGGACATGGTCCTTGTCTGAGCAAGTTGTGGCATATAATGGTGATGGAATACTACTGTGTGCAATGGCAAGCACAGAAGTAGTTCACACCTTGTTTCAGCTATTGAATTAACACCTTGTTTCAGTTCAAGTTTCTTTTGAGCCTCGGTATCAAATCTGTTAAACAGAACTGTGAAGCCCACAACTTTTGAACCCTAGAACTCCTCCTGGGGAGGAGCTAATGACAATATATAAAGAGAGATCTTGGCTAGAGACAGCAGAACTGAGAAGAGGAGTCTTGTGGGGGCAGAGTTAAGAAAGAGAAAACTTGTGGTATCCTGGCACTCTGTTTGTCTGCTCTGTCTGTCTTGATGTTTGTTTGTGATACTTTGTACAGAAGCCCTGGGACCTCACTGGAAGCGGATTTTCTGGTTGTATTTTTACAGAAGTCCTGGAGGAGGGTTTTGGAGGTCCTGGGACTTTACTGATGATTTGTGCTGACCTCTTGGACCTTGTTTGTGGGTCTGAGTTGATTTCTATGATTTGTGTTGAGTTCTCAGACCTTGTTGGTACGTCTGAGTTTATTTCACAGGCACATAGATAGTGAATTGATGATGGTGCTGGCAATGTGCATGAATATTATTGTGGCTCTGTCAAGCTTTGTCTTCCCAGAAACAAGAACTATGAAGGACTTGAGGTGGACTGGACACTGTGAACTTCAATATGGAACAGGAACTGGATGAAGAACTGGACAAGGAGCTGGACAAGGAACTGGGAGCTGTCTGCCTTTGAACCCGGGTGACAGTTGGAGCTGGGACCATGGAAGAGGAACCATGGAAGCTGACAGCCGGGCTTGAGTCAAGCTGAAAGAAGACTTTACTTGGATACTGTGTACTAACTGAGAAGATTATGATTTACTGTGACCTAGGGGTGGAGAACTTTGACTTTTGTACTTTGTGATTGGATTGAGGATTTTGTGATTGACTAAATGGATGTACTTTGTTTAAAACTATGTGACTACTTTGGTGAAAACTATGTGGCCATTTTAGTGATAAGTTGTTGAGTTATGATGTCATTGTGAAGGCTGTATTCTGATTTTCTGTGATAAGTTGTAACATTGTGAATGCTGTACCTTGATTTTCTGTGAATGTTTTGCGATTTGTTATTGAATAGAGAGTTCGCTATACTATATAATCAGAACCTTGAAAGCTGTTCACAGCAGTAGCCCTCTGGAAAGCTGCTCATGTGTGGCTTTACACTGTGCAATAAGAAATGATGAACTCATTGATTGTAGAAAAATATGAATAGACTTGCATGAAATAAGGAAAAGTGAAATGAGCAGAACCAAGAAAATGTTGTATATAGTAACAGCAATATCATTTTTAAAACAACTTTGAGTGATTGTCATTTTGACTATTATAAATACCCAAATTAGCTACTAAGGACCTATGAAGGAAGACACCATCTGCATCCAGAGAAAGAACCACTAAGTAGAAGTGTGTATAGAATAATTTTACATATACATGTATATATACACGTATACATATGCAGATACATGTTTGTCTAATGGTAGCATCTCTGTGGCAGGAGGAGGGGAGGGAAGAACAAAAGAAAGTTACATGATAACTTTATTACATATTTATAAGGAAAAGCAAGTTGTACACAATAGATTTACAGTTTCATGTAAAATCATCATTAAAAAACAACAACTCTATGTAAAAACTAGAACATGGTCCTTACCCTGTATTTACATTGTGGATGAAGAGAAAATAGTAACATAAATGAGTTAAGTAATAGAATAAATCAGTTAATTCTAAATGTCAATGCTCATAGTAGGTATTTAATGAATGTTTATTGTATTGTATTGTAAAATGAGGGCTACAGACAGTGTGAACAATAAAGATTCAAAGGACAGGAAAAAAACATTGTGAACTGGGATCATCAGGGTAGGGGGTTGGAGTTGAACTCGGTTCTGATAGATCACAAATTGTGAGATTTGATTCTAGATAGGAGGAATGGAAAGGAGCATTCCAGTGAGAGTGTGAAGGCACAAAGTATGTAACTTACAGTTGAAGACATTCAGAATCTGAGACAGGAATCTGGAATCTGTAAGACAGGACAAGCACCTAAGGAAACGGCCAAGTCTGAGTTTTCTCCATCAGGTGCAAGGCTACCTAACATGAGCATGTGAGGGTGGTAGTTTGAGATCATGGAAAGAACATTTGATTTGTAGTTAGAAGACCTGAGGTTTGAATCTTGACTTTGATATTTACTACCTGAGTGACCTTGGGTAAGTAATTTCTTGTCTTTGAACTTTAGTTTTCTCATCTGTAGCACAAGGGAAGACAGTATGGTTCAGTGGGAAGATTGCCAGAGTTGGAGTCAGAACAGGGTTCAAATCCTACTTCTGCTACTTACCTATGTGACTTTGGGCAAGACATTGTACCAGCCTAACTTCAGTTTCCTCAGCTATGAAGTAAATGTGTTGGACGTTTTCCAGTTCTAAAATCCCATAATCTTAGGAATTTCTCTTCATCCCTGGAAGTCTTCATGTAGAATCTGGATAACCCCTTTGTCATCAGACCACAGAACAAGAGTTGTGAGAGACCTTAGACTTCATCTAGACCTGGGCTTCTCAACCTGAGACTGGTGAGTTTGCTTTCCTAAGATATCTCAATAGCTGTATCCCAATAGAATCAGTTTCTTTTGTATTTTGTTTCACACATTTTAAAACATTCTGAGGAGTCCATAGGCTTCACCCAATTGCCAAAGGAGCTCCAGACACACAAAAAGTTAAGAATCAGAATCCTGGATCTAGATCAGGCTCTTCATTTCAGAGATGAATAAACTGGGGTCACTGAGGTCAAGTAATATCCAAGGTCACAGTACAGGTCAAAATTGGGATTTGGGTGTGGGTGTTCCACCGCCAAATTAACATTCTTTCCATTGCACTGAACTGTTGGAGAGAGTGTTCTAATATAGTGGTTGGACTAGGTAGTGTCAGACGTCTCTTATATTTCCAGGATTGTGTGATTCAATTAAGTTTCTGGTTCATTAAGGCAGTTGATAGAATTCAAACTTAATTTCTTTTTCCCAGACTCCCAGTTATGATCTCCTCTTGAGGAGATTGACTGACAGACCGTCCCAGACTGTGGATTCTTAATTTTCTTTCTTATTCTTATCTGATTTCCTTGGGCCTAGGAAATCTAGGTCAAAGGATTTAAAGCCCCAGCACTTTCCACTGACATCTTGGTACCTTGAGAAGTAATTTGATTCAGTGGCTAGCATTTTGGACCTAGAATCAGTAAGACCTGGGTTCATTCACTTTCTTCATAATCGTGAACAAATTAGTCAAGTAGTTCTCTAGGCCTCAGTTTTTCCATTTGTAAAATGAGAGGTTTGGATTGTAAGGAGTTTTCTTGCTCTAACTCTATGGTCCAGTGGGCTAGAGGGCTGCCCTCTGGATACATGAAGATAACTATCATGTCTCCCAACCCTTCTTCATTTCTTTTTTTATCTTTTAAAATATATTATTGAAAGTCTTTTTTTTTTACAACACTATTATTTTCCAGTGATTCTCTTCATGCTTAGTAAACCCTTCCCTATAACAAATATGTATAGTAAATAAAACAAATCATTACTAGGGTCAGGTTTAGAAATATATGCATCATTCTCCTCCCACCCCCTCTACTGAGGGTCTGGGAAGACACTGCCCCATTAATCATTTGAGGAAACTGAGGCACAGGAAGTAAAGTAATTTGCCCGGAGTCACCTAACAAGTTAGAGGCAGAGCAGAGCCTAGAATTCATTCTTCCTGACTCATTACGGTCAAAGGGATTGATGGGATAGAACATTTCTTGTAACCCCTGGCCCAGTGCATGAATCCATTTTTACAATACTCCTGATGAGTGGTCATCTGCTTCCATCCCAGGGCACCTTTCACACCTAGGGGAAAACTAAATACAGTTTTAGAAAGCTAAAAGATGTAGGGACATCTTATTTCATTTGGCACCCAGCATTTACTCTCATACATGAAAGAAGAGCCAACAGCGACACCTTGTGGCCCCTCAATGGGGACATATCTTTCTCCAATTTAGCTCTTACCTTCTTCATAGGTTCATAGGATTTAGCACTAGAAGGAACCTTGGAGCTTGATCAGCTGTAGCCCTTCATTCTACAGATAAGGAACTGAGATATAGAGGGACTGAGGGCTGTGCCCAAGGCCACATAGTTCTGTCCCTCCCACTGCTCAGAGCCTGGGAGGAAGCTGCCTAATTTCAAACCCTTCATTTCCTCACGTGTCCTTCAAGCATTGAGAGACATACCAACCACACTCTCCTTGGCTCATATATGGTCCAGGAGGAATATAAGGTGATGGGAATGAGTTGTTAAACTAGAATGACCTCCCTTGAGTGTGCTCCATAAAGGGGGCTGGTTTTCATCCCGTGGTTATTTCCCTACCCTCTGTGACAAGGACCCATTACCCTATTATGACCTCTTTGTGGTCTGAGATGGGGCCTGGAAATTAGTCTGGAGTCATTTCCTGTAACAGATTCTGCATTTAGTGAAGAGAGATATAGCCCATGCCCATGTCACACTTACTTAAAATTTATTGTTGTAAAAACAAAGGATAAATGCTAGGGGATGATGGAGCCAACCAAGTCTCTTTTGTCATGTGACCAGACATCTAAAGCTGGAAGGCACCTGAAGGTCTTCTAGTCTAACCCCTTCATTCTACAGATGGGGAAACTGAGATTCACAATGACTAGCAATCTAACCCAGGACCCTTTATTACAGACCCAAAGAGTGGGTCACCATCCTGCCACTACAGAAAATGTTGCAGCATGTATGAGACCCATTGAGGTATTGGTCAACTCTGCCAGGGCTTCAGAGTGACCTGCCAGGTTTCCCAAACACTGAGACTGATAAGGCTTTTCATTTAGAAAGAAGCAAAGGCCCTTTACAGATATGACTGAAGTCCTGAATAACCTAGGTAAGGATGCGCAGGAAGATCGGTACAACTTAGTTGGTGAGGAGTTGTTTAGAACTACAGGGTTGTCAGTTACTTTGTTTTTTTCTGTCTAGAGTAGGGGTGGGGAACCTTCAGCCTTGGCCCTCTAGGTCCTCAAGTGTGGCCCTTTGGCCCTTTGACTTCATAGAACAAATCCCCTTAATAAAAGGATTTGTTTTGTAAAACTTGGACTCGGTCAAAAGACTGCATCCAAGGATCTAGAAGGCCACATGTGGCCTTGAGGCTGTGGGTTCCCCATCCCTACTCTAGAAGAAAGTAGAGAATAGAGCATTGGGTTAGAGTTAGGAAGATCTGAGTTCAAATGTGGTCTCAGATGCAGGAGTTTGCCTCAGTTTCCTCAACTTAAAATGACACCTACCTCTCAAGGTTATGGTGAAGATCAAAGGAGATAATATTTGTAAGGCATTTAGAACAGTGCCTAGTACATAGCAGAGGCTTAGTAAGTTCCTCCC